>NC_132882.1:431721-601721 GCF_030463535.1 Salminus brasiliensis | reverse complement strand
AAGACTTTCTACTAGATTCTAGAGAACATTGCTGTGAGGATTTGATTGCATTTATCAACAGGAGCATTACTGATGTTGGAATGTTGGATGATTGTCACCCCACCTCATCCCCACCTGGATGGAGCTGGATGGACCAACATCATTCCAGAGAACACAGTTCCTCCACTGCTCCACAGCTCCTCAATGCTGGGGGGCTTTATACCCCTCTAGCCCACGCCTGGCATTATTAGGCAGCATGGAGCCAATAGGGTCATGATGTTGATCTGCTCCAGAGAGTCCTATTCTATTGGCAGTACTTCTTCTCTACAGGGACTAGACAAGCTGTGTGTGTGCATTTGCTCCTCTGTGTCAGCAATGGGTGCAACTTAAAGTAGCATACTGTAGATCTCTGACCAGCAGACAATCTACATGCGGTGCTGGATTAAGGCCAGGAAGGTCGTAAAGAATCCAAAAAACAGACGGTTCTCTCTGTCGCGGTCGGGGATGAGCTTAAGGCAAACACAGAGGCGACGAGGAGGAGGTTCTTCCCACATACTATTCAGGGCCTCAACCTGGACAATACCCAGGTCTACACATTCATAGATATTTATATTACTATTTATCAGCTAAGCACAACTCAGTGTAGTACGAGACAGACTGGAGTCTGGAAGCTTGTGGATTTAGCCCAGGTTTGGTAGAAATTCAGGGGGGAGAACCAGCCAATCAGGAACAGCAGACAGGATGATATGCTATACCTGGAACAGACAGCACAAAAACAGAGCAGTGTCTGGGGTCGCAACAGCTTCCAGTGCATTTCTGCTGGATGACAGTACAACATCTCAGTGACTACAGTGACTTGCTCATGTGGACCAGAGAGACGCTGAAGAATCCCAAGTAATTAGCATAAAACATCACTGAGGACCAATAACAATCAAATTACACAGAGCTGAGATTCTGTTCACATCAAGGGTTCAATTCCCCAATTTCCTCAAGCTCCCATCGCCTTGCCTTTCATGTTCCTCTGATTACCCAAACTCTGTCCTTTGCGGTCAACATCCGAGCTCAGTTCAGGTTCAGTTCAGGCTGGATGATGCAAGAACATGTCAGAATATTTAGTGTGTTTTGTACTCAGTTAGGAGAGACCAGCAGAGCGCTGAGACTCAAAGCCAGGAGAATTTCAGACTGAGATATTTACTCAGCATTAGTGACACTGCCCATGATCTCACCCAGCACTGAGCGCTCCTTCAGTATTAAAGGCAGTGCTTCTTTATCGGGTGAAGTATCTTGCTTTTCTCTGATGATTACTAACTCCATTTACCTTCCAAAACCATGCGTAACACCAAACCTGCAGACCTACTGTTTCAGAACAAACCGAGGATGATTTGGTATGATTTCTGATCATCCTGTGTACTAAGCCTTACTTCTCTTACCTAAATTAATAAAAACAGGCCTTCTCAGCGGGATGTCTATATTCACTGTATTCCCTTTCACAATGAAACTGTTCTTAGCAGAAGAACTTCCATGGACTTAATTTCTGTTGTGATGCCAGTGCCAGCCAGATGAGGGCAGTGCAGATTCTGATTTCTAACCTTTATCAAAATAAACTAGAATTAAAGGAATGATTGTCCAAGAGGCTTTAAGCTTTTGGGGAAGGAGGAACTAGCAAACTGATTTTTTGCACAATTGCACAAATTCTATCTGCACTATAGTTGCACTTTGATGAAACTGCCTGGTAGAACTTGTATTTTTATCCATGCAGCTTTTGTTTGCATGTAATAATCCACTGACCTCACTAAACCTCACTAAAGTTCTTAAGTTCTCAGTGTTGCAGCAGTTTAATAATGTGCTATTAAAGAGCGCACTCTACTGTACGTTCTTTAAACTTCCTGTAATGTTGGATATGGGGGTAAATGAAGGCCTCTCACAGTCGCCTTGCTTTCTAGTGCTGTCTGAATAACGTCTTGAAGATTTTCCTAAGGCAGTGCTTATTAGTCCTGCTCCTGGAGAAGTCATCAGAAAGTGCTATAAAAACTATACAAGGTGAATTTAAAGCAACAGAACCCGATCTTTAACTAACATGACCAGCATTCCATCTGCTGGGCGACAACCTGCACCAACTCCCAAACTCCAAAGGGCCATGATGCCCAAACGCTTCAGATCTGTAATCTTTGACTGAAGTGTAGGGACTTGTATCTGCTTCTGAATGGCCTCTTTTTAACATGACCTTATAGCAGAGGCTCTGTCCTATCAGGATGTTGCCCAGTGCTGGAGGTGTTCTAGGACACGAGCAATCTTCCACAATTGGCTGCACACGAAAGTCCAGATCTGGCTCCAGACTCCTGTTTCAAAACAGCCAAATGTCAAACAGCACTAACTTAATGTTTAATCATCTTATGTTCTGGTTCAGATTTGATGGAACTTAATTGTCTGTAAAAAGTGTTTTACAGGTCTCCTGACTGAATCTCTATCTTCTGTGGGTTTTCTACATCAACAGCATACTGTTGAAATCCCACAGGCCATGCCTCATTGTAAATAGTCTCTAATGCAGTAGAGGATGTGTCAGTAACCACTATTCAAACCCAGCGAGTTAAACCATGTGGGGGTCGGTTAGGTTGGTTAGGGCTCTTTTTTCACCCACACTACCAGTGAAGTCCAGGGGCTTTTTAACCACCACATCACACCCTCAGCTTCTCTGCTTTAGTCAGAGTCTGTCCTCTGTGTTAATGATAGTCATCTGGCTCCTGGCTGGATTGGTGAGGTGACTCTGAGAGCCTCCACTCACAGCTCTTATGTACCAGTTTCGAGCAGGACTCTGACCTGAGGATGACGATGCTGCTTTCTGTTGCTGATTGTGGAAACATGATTCTGTATTTCAGGCTGACTTCTCTAACTGTGCTTGCTGAGAGGTATCTGTAGGCCATGGGTTGTGCTTACTTCTGGGTAGTGAAACCCTGTGTAGAAGGCGATGTAGTGTTTTTATCATGTGTTGGTGTCTCTGGGTTGAATGTGTGGTGAAGTTTGGCTGACTCACTGCTCTCTCTGTACAGAGCTAGTTTAGAAGTTAGCCTGGAACCGAATCTCTCGTCAACCTGTCAGTTCTGAACTGTGCCGTCATGATGTTTTACTATCAGGCCTAACAATTCATTTGCATTTCTTTCTAGTCTAGAACATCTGACTCTATCATCCAGCTTTCATTTCATTATCTTCATCTAACTCTGTCAACTATTACCTGTTAGTTCAGTTGTTGACTGAGTCTTAACATGTATGATTAATAGTGGAACAGTCAAAAGGTCAAATAAGGACTTAAATTACAGTCGACGTTTAAATAATGAAATGAGAATTAATAGAGAAAGACCGGACCTAAACCGGACCTAATGTAGTCATCCCTGTACTGACAATTCACTGTACTGAACAGTGCCCAGAAATATGTACTGTTCTGAAACTAATTCACTGTACTGAAAAAATACTCTGGACTGGAAATTCACTGTAAAAAAATCATTGTCCTGAAAGAATCCTTGTTTTGAAGAAGAAAATAAAATCACTGTCCTGAAAAATAATGTACTATAAATTCACTGAACTTAATAAAATCACTGTCCTGAAAAAACTAAATCAGATTTAAAATTGTACAACAAAGTAGAACCATTTTTGTAAAAGACGTGAGTGTAAACCTTTTAGTTGGTAAATATCCTTCAGAAGTTTATTCACACATATTTCTAATTTACAAAAAGATTCTTTATGGAACCAGAACACAGTGTAGCCCCTTTCTGCAGGGTGTTGTAGCAGATCTCATTCATTTTGGGTCATAACAAAGCTCAGAGAAAAAGACGCTCTGTTAGAGAACCCTAGGTTCTCTGGAGTCGCCTTTCAGAACCCTGGGTTCAGTTTTTACTGCATTTATTAAAAAGAGAAGTGAGATAAACTGCAAACTCAGGAAGAAAAAAATATATAAATGATTTGAACAAAACAAGAGTTATCTTTACTGCCTCACATGCAAATGAGCGCTGAGTAAGCGTTATTTATTTCTGTCCTTAGAAACCACAGAGCTACGGCTTCAGTTTTCTGAGAAACGGACAGGAAGAGAAACACACTGAATGTGTGTGTGTGTGTGTGTGTGTGTGTGTGTGTTAGAGAGTGTATATAGCTTCACTTGTCTGACCTAAAAAACAACGCCATGCTTTAACACTGCTGAGCTGAACACACTAAGTAATGACAGCCTGAACACCGCCGAGAGGTCGGGTCACCTCCAGCTGCAGCTGAAACCCTCTGTATCTTACCCCCCCCCCCACACACACACACACACACACAGTATACACCCTTAGAAACTCACCCACTCGCCCACTTCACACACAGTCCTGTGTCTCCCAGTCCAACAAAAACACAGCCGTCCCTACAGCAAAGCCCTGAGATCCTCCTGCTGTTCAGGATAATTCAGGGCTCAGTGTGGATCGGACCACTCAGCCCGAACTGGAGAACTCAGTCTTTTACACCATGATTTTACCCACTGTCATTTTAGCCAATAACAATACTAGTGTGTTCTTTTATAGAAAGAGTGAGATTGGGTAAATAAACTGATTGATTACTGTAAAACCAACGAACCAACTTTATCCTAAATCCCTGTCTATCTATCTATCTATCTATCTATCTATCTATTTCTCCCTCTCTCTCTCTCTCTATATATATATATATATAGAAAGAGAGAGAGATAGATAGATGTAGATATATGTGTATATAATATATATAATGTTAATATATATATATATATATATATATATATATATATACTTATTATTTCTCATTGATATATAGCTACTGAAAGTGTTCTTGCTTTGGGTTTGTTTGTGTTGATTGTGAAATAAATTGAGTTATTTGACGATCCTCCCTTTGATTCAAAATTTCACAAAACAAGTTCAAACAGCCAAACTCAACGGAATACCTGCAAAAAGCACGTACCTCCCTCAGAACTCTTTGTTTTTGCCTCAAAAGCAAATGTTTATGTCAATCAACTTGTCAGTGCCATCAGAACGTCTAGTCTGTGTGTCGTTGCTTATGAACAAGGCAGTAAAAGCACTCTGAGTATGTGAAGGAAACTAGCAAAGCTTTTGATTACAGGATCGCTGCACATTCTGCTTATCAACTGAAACTGTATGTGTTTCACACAAAATACAAACTCACACAGACCACAGAGCTACACATGACTGTATGTGGGAGACTGACAGCAACAAATTAGACAGAAGTTCAGGAGAGCACGCCATTCTCTGATATAGCAGCACACACCATTGGCCTGGCACATCAATGGTAGCCCTAGGTGGCCAATGATGTTTCGACCTTCGAGGTTAAAGCCAGCCTCCTTCAGGTATCTAACAGTTTGGAGTGGTTCTCTTGATTCCAGCTCTATGATACGCTACAGAATAAAGGCATTAATAAAATACATATAATTAATCATTTTGGACAAGAAACAGTTACAGCCATAGCAAATGTGTCAGTATGCATAAGGGCTTCACCTGTACATACTGGTGCTGTAGCTCTTTCACCCTGTCTTTTGAACTATTTCATGCTCATCTGGTGTCGATTCAGAACCTGGTCAGTGGTGGAGATGGTGGAGACAGACCGAATATTTCGAAAAGCATTGTTGTATTGTATAACAGCTTGCTGGATCTCCCTCAGCCTTATGGCATTATTTGCTCTGACCATAGCACATATAGCTGCCTCTAGTTAAAGCCTTATAGCAGAGTGCACATTTCTGAATTACAGACACTGCTCTTCCAAATATTCGGCTGCACCTGGCGACCGCTTCAGCCATTGTAACCCATGATTTAATACATGGTCCACTATTTAATCTGGGACAGTCCTATGGGCATGGACCTTTCTACCTCTTCCTCTGTTTGGTCCCCTCAGCCTTCCACCACACAGCCCTACCCCTCTCCCTGCCTGTCCCCCTGTACACGGCCTTGTCTTTTCATTGTGAGACTTTGTGACACTGTAGTGTTTTGTGTGTATATATGTTTGTCAATTAAAGGTTCATTAGATGCACCTCTGACCTATGGTTGAGAGCTGTTTGACCACTGGTTGATCTAAACCATCACAAATTCCCCTTCTTAACTGAAAGCCAAGATTCACCTGAGAACAAATTAATCAAATTATTTAAAAAATCCACAATTTACCAAAAAAGTTTAATAAAAATGTACAAACTATGCCTAAGAGTTTAAAACAGCATGTTCAACATTTTTGCTTGCAATGACCCAGGCAATGACCTAAAGCCTATCTTACACCCCGCCAACAGTCTATTTTCACACTGCCAGCGTCGTTTAAACAGCACCGCTGCTTGTGAATATCTCTACACGATGGGCGCAGTGGCCCCGAAATGAGGCGTGTTTAGGTCCGTTTCTGGTCTGAACACTGGAGAACACAGACTGAAAACAACCTAGACAGATGTCTACAGCTGGACGTTCGTTGCTATCTTGGTTCCCAGCATGCGTACCCCACCCCCCCGCTAGTTACGCAGCAGTGCACAAACCCACAGTCTGTGCCAGTCGGCAGCAAAAAATGCAAACTTTTATATCAACAATAAACAGAATAAAATAAAGTAACATTATTATAGAGGCGAGACGCTCCCCCGCTTCAGCAAGCCTTCCCAGACCGTGCACGGTACGCCACTGAGACAGCAATCCGCCAAAGTCAGACCGCACCTGGCTCTTAAAGGGAACGGCAAGCGACACCCTGATTGGTTTATTGCACATTACACCCAAAACACACCCGTGATTCATTAAGAGACTTAATTAATGCCCTAAATCAAGCTGCATGGTGCGCAGTTAACAGCTGGCCTAAACATCGCTGAAACAGGGCCCTGTGTCTCTCAGCTGATTTAAGATCCAGCACTGCAGGTTCTCCTTACAGATCTAACAGATAAGAAGATGTATACCTCTGTGCATGTATGTTCTGATAAATGGAAGAACTGACAGCAAGCAGTGAGGTGTTTTATATATATATTTATATATTTATATATATATATATATTCATCACAGTTGTCTCTACTGCACTGGGAATTGGTTTGATGGTTTGCTGTGGATTCTACTTCACTTTAATCTAATTGAAGAAATGAGCTGGGGTGTTTGTGGTCAGAGAGCTGACTCAGGAAACGTATAAATGCAGCCTGTGGGTACCGAGAGTCTGTTTAGTCAAACCGAAAGAGCGCGCTGGAGTTGGCTGTCCACCGCTCTGGGTGTGTGTGTGTACTCACTGCCCCTAACACGTGTGTGTGAGTGTGTGTTCACTACCAGATGGGTTAAATGCGGAGGACACATTTCGCTGTACAGTGACAAATACGTGCACCTTTACCTTTTTACTTTACAAACTGACGACTAATCTATAACTAGACACCACAACCACTCACAATACAACACCCAGCAATGCACAATCACACACCACTCACTGTGTATACCAACGTACACAGCCCATCTATGATAGTCTGTTAACCATAACTGATAGACCACACAGATATTCACTGGCCTCTTTATTAGAAACACCTGCCATGTACTTTTACTCACTGGCCACTTTATTAGAAATACAAAAACTTCCAAGTCATTACTGCCACTCTAAAGTTGAAGATTTTTAAAGGCTGGTTTAAACCTAGTGTGGAGGTGAATGAGGCTTAATGCTCAATGTTCATACCACTTGCCCTGCCATCCCTGGCGACACCGTACTTTGACCATCGAGCTGGGGTAGTGCTGGAAGCTGCTCTATCCCACACAGTACAAACGAGGAACAGAGGAAACAGACCCCGCTGTTTGTATGTAAAGGAATTGTGGGATTGCTTAGATAACTGACTGAAGGTGACGTTATAAGGAATTACCCTTTTCTCACATATTTGGTATTAGCATAAAAACCTAAAGGTTGCTGTATTTATTGCTTTTGCTACATTTTATATATAGAAATGCAGATGAACTCTTCCTCATTTTACTGCCTTTCATAATACAAACACAGAGGACAGAAACTCTGTCAATTATTACAAGAATTAAAATTAGACAATTGACCCATAACATTTTCTTCATGTTAGTAAAAAAACAAAAAGACTGCAGTGTAAACACTGATCACACACACTGATCACACACAGGCAAACACTGTGGAGCTGGTTGTTGTTGATTAATGAGGAAGAGGAGCTTTAGTTGAGGTTGGCTGACGGACTGAGACATCCTGAAAGGCTCAGTGTGAATTTAGGCAGTGGCCGATTGAGTGGCGTAAGCATGACCACACAGACTGGCCACTTTGCTTCAGTTTTTGAGGACGTGCCCTCACACACGGCTGTTTCATCTGCAATTACGTAATTTTGGCTGTGCTCCCAAGGCCCCAAGGCACGTCCTCATCTGCAGTAGGTATGAATCAGCCTAAATGGCTTTGGTTTTACAACTGCTCCTCCTGTTACTGTCTGTGAGAACATCTGAACACACTCAGCATGAACCTCCACACAGACCATCTTCATCCACCTGCTGATTACATCTGACGACCGTAATGTGATGAGCACAGTGTTAACAGCACTACAGCACTAAAACTAATCAGCAGATTTCATTTACTACTAATCTAATGATTGACTAAAGGCTAATCAATTAGGGATGAGTGATGTGATAAAAATATACCACGATATTAAAGACATTTTGGTCACACTTTATATTCAGCGTCTGAAATAAGTGTGTAATTACACCATAATAATACAACCAGCGAGAGTGTAACTAATGGTCATGTATTCATTATTACAGATGGATCACAGTGGAAGAGATTGTGTTATTAACCATGTGTATCAACTACAGGTTTGCCTCATGTAAGTACATAAATATGTCTAACATATGTATAACGACGTGCTCTTTCATGTAGTTATACATGTGTAGTAAGACAAGGGTAACTGTATTTATAACTGCTGCTTCTCCTGTAACAGCTGCTGAGATTAAACATGTTTGTAATGACATACGTCTAAACAGAAGCAGTACTACTGTAATACAGCTATTACAACGTGTAGTTACAGTTACTGCATGATTGTTACTGTGTAACTACACCGTTATTACAGACACTCGGTTTGTAATTTTTTCATTACAACATTTTAAAACCAATTACAAAATATTTTAACCTGTTAACAGGAATACTATGAAATACATTTGCAATTACAGTTCTGGTTCCTAATTTAGCAAAAACTGTACAACACATAAATACTAGTCTATCAGTGTTTATGCTGAGCTAACATTAGCATTCACTGGGGGCTAACATTTACCTAACTGGGCAACTCAACCGATTGGTCACACTCTCTGTTTTCTAACAAAGAGATATGTTTGTGGGTGTAGAACATTACATTTGATCATTTTTTTCCTTCAACTTTTCCTGTTTCCTAAAGTTATTGTCTGAAGAGCCACATCCAGCCAATACACGTCCTTTTTATTTCATTCACAGCAGCGCATGTTTCACAATTACCACCAATAAACACTAATGACCCTGCTCATACATGCGCTCAGCATACCCAGACCAGCAGCACATCACTGCGCATCAGGCCAGCGCCCAACACACACACACACACGCACACACACACACACACACACACACAGACGACAGATACACTGATAGCTATACAGTAATATTTATACTGACTGCCCTGTCACTCTGTTTATGCCAGCACACACACACACACCCACATACAGCTGCTGTGGTTACAGTGCTATACATTTAAGGAAGTGATAAGATGCTGATAAAGGATGATTTGCATTTTGTGACCACGATACACAATTCATTAAAAAGTACCACACCTCTCATTCTGTAAAACACAGCTCTCTCTCTCTCTCTCTCTCTCTCTCTCTCTCTCTCTTAATATTTTGTTGCACAACCTTTTGAGGCAATCACTGCAATTAATCGATTCCTGTAACTGTCAATGAGACTTCTGCACCTCTCAGCAGGTATTTTGGTCCACTCCGCATGAGCAAACTGCTCCAGTTGTCTCAGGTTTGAAGGGAGCCTTTTCCAGACGGCATGTTTCAGCTCCTTCCAAAGATGCTCAGTAGGATTTAGGTCAGGGCTCATAGAAGGCCACTTCAGAATAGTCCAGTGTTTTCCTCTTAGCCATTCTTGGGTGTTTTTAGCTGTGCGTTTTGGGTTGTTATCCTGTTGCAAGACCCATGACCTGCGACTGAGACCAAGCTTTCTGACACTGCAGCACATTTCTCTCTAGAATCCCTTGATAGTCTTGAGATTTCATTGTACCCTGCACAGATTCAAGACACCCTGTGCCAGATGCAGCAAAGCAGCCCCAGAACATCACAGAGCCTCCTCCATGTTTCACAGTAGGGACAGTGTTCTTTTCTTGATATGCTTCATTTTTCCATCTGTGAACATAGAGCTGATGTGCCTTGGCAAAAAGTTAAATTTTTGTCTCCTCTGTCCACAGGACATTCTCCCAGAAGCTTTGGGGCTTGTCAAGATGTAGTTTGGCAAATTCCAGTCTGGCTTTTTTATGATTTGTTTTCAACAATGGTGTCCTCCTTAGTCGTCTCCCATGAAGTCCACTTTGGCTGAAACAATGACAGATGGTGCGATCTGACACTGATGTTCCTTGAGCTTGAAGTTCACCTTTAATCTCTTTAGAAGTTCTGGGCTCTTTTGTTATCATTCGTATTATCTGTCTCTTTGATTTGTCATCAATTTTCCTCCTGTGGCCAATCACTCATCATTGTTTACAGTTCCATGGATCTTAAATTTCTGAATAATATGTGCAGCTGTAGTCACAGGAACATCAAGCTGCTTGGAGATGATCTTATAACCTTTACCTTTAACATGCTTGTCTATAATTTTCTTTCTAATCTCCTGAGACAACTGTTTCCTTCTCTTCCTCTGGTCCATGTTGAGTGTGGTACACACCATGTCACCAAACAGCACAGTGACTACCTGTAGCCCTACATATAGACCCACTGACTGATTACAAGATTGTAGACATCTGTGATGCTAATTAGTGGACACACCTTGATTTAACATGTTCTTTTGGTCACATTATTTTCAGGGGTACCATAATTTCTGTCCAGGTCTGTTTAATGAGTTTACTTTTTAAAATAATTCTGTTGAAGCAATGGTTCAAAATCAATGTCTGACTTTCATTTGTTCTTTTTTGGTCATCGTGGGCCAGTTGAATGGCCCCCAAGGTCTCCCAATATGACCCCCTTAGACTTTTATCTTTGGGGTTATCTGAAGGCAATTGTCTATGCTGTGAAGATACGAGATGTGCAGCACCTGAAACTACGGATACTGGAAGCCTGTGCTAGCATTTCTTCTGCGGTGTTGCTATCAGTGTGTGAAGAGTGGGAGAAGAGGGTTGCATTGACAATCCAACACAATGGGCAGCACTTCCTCCCAAGGTTTCTTCCTCCAGCTTTGAGGGAGTTTTTCCTTGCCACTGTTGCCGTTGGGCTTGCTCATGGGGGTCTTTGATCCTTCATGTTATTTCTTCTCTGTCTCTGTCTTTTATTAAGTACTAATTATGTAAAGCTGCTTTGTGACAACAACAGTTGTAAAAAGCTCTACAAATAAATCTGACTTGACTTGACTTGACACTTTGAACACATTTTATAAGTGGTCCGAAACTTGTAAATAACTCATGGAATAATAAAGTTACGTTAAAACCAAGCATACCATTGTTTTTTTTGTAACAATAAGTTTGATGTTTTACATGACCCTCTTCCAATTGAAAAAATAAAATTGGATCCAAAATGGCTGACTTCAAATCCTGTGTATCATATATATGCAAAATAAAAATGCACAGGAGAAGGAAAAAAACTTTTCAACTTTCATTGGAACCAATATAAAATATTTTATTCTTAGTCATTTCCAGGATTTCTAATATAAACTCGTGCGCCATAGCCTGTGATCTGATGGGATAAGTGTAAATTGGAATGTGAAGGTTAGAGATATCCTTCTTGATGGTGTGGGCCTTCCGTACACACTGTTTGTTATAGAAATCCTTAACAGCAGGATCATTTGAACCAGTTATGGACTGGGCAGCCTTCTGGGCAGGCTTTACCACTTGTCTGAGATGAAACAGTACCCATAGCAGACAGTGATGCTGGAGATCACAATGCTCTCTATGATGCTTCTGTAGAAGCTATTGAGAATAGGAGCCTGGATGCATTTTCAGGGACCAGGAGAGGGTGTCAGTGATGTGCACTCCCATGGACATGAAACTGTCCACACTTTCTACCACACTGTTGTCTCACACATGTACAAACTGATGTGAAATGCTTGTGTCTCCTTTCAAAACAAGCATAGAATTTGTTAAGGGCATCTGGAAGGGTGGTGACGATGGTGGCGAGGCAATTCCTCCTCCAGTGGTCTAGCTACACACCTTACGTTTCTGTTGAGAGACATTACATACATTCAAGTCAGCTTGGCCCCCTTACATCCATCCACACACACACCCATTCACTCAAACAGTCACACCTATGGACACTTTTGCATGGCCAATTCACCGACTGTGTGTTTTTGGGGAGTGGGAGGAAACCCACATGGACTTACGGAGAATCACAGCAAACTACACCAGAGTGAGGACTGAACCCACAACCCCAGATCCGTGGAGCTCCAGAAATAAGACTAAAGGAAACTGAACAAATAAAACATGCAACATGTTAAGTGAGCAAGTCAAAGACCACCATGCAGGAAAACGTCCCCTAAGCCAGAAGAAGAAACCTTGGGAGGAACCAAAACTTATCCTCTTCTGGTCAAAACTACTTATGAAGTCACCCTAATGCCACACAAGTGATAGGACGATCTTGATAAGCTGTAATGATGCATTCAGGATGGATTTCCATCATATCTCCATGCGTTAGGACAACAGGATGGTATCAGCAGGCGTAAACTTTCTTCAGTCAGTAGAACTAAAGCTGTCTGTAGAGAAGAAGATCGTTTTGATGACAGTTCTGTTCCTGTTTCAGTTGTGGTTGGTATGTGGTGATCAGAGGCATGCAGCCCAGATTGGGGACAGGGAACTTTCTTTGTGATTCTGTAAACATGGTTCAGTGTGTTGATTCCTCTTGTTGTCATGGGGACATGGTGATTAAATGTATTCTCTATATATAGAGCACATTTACATGATTTAGAAGAAGAAGAAGAAGAAGAACCGCCCAATCACTGTCAATCATTGTTTTGCACACATATGAATTTCACCACCACTAGGTGAGCATACATGCCCAGAGTGGTGGGTTAGCCCTGGCAGAAGAACCTGTGAAACAGGTGTAGTTGGTCAGTCGTATCCTTACAGTTCAGGGGATCAAACCAGCGACCATCTGGTCACAAAGCCACTTCCGTTACCTTCAGTCCATGGCTACCTCACAACAGCTGCCATTCTAAAACTATCAGGGTGCTTGATCTGTAGTGATCTGACCATGTAGCAGAGAGGTCCAAGTGTATCCTTAGTAAAGGGGCTCACAATGATGAGTACACTGATAATGAAAATGGTTCATTTATCTCCTGGGCAATAATGAGGAGAACTCTGTCAGTATCCATGTCTCACTCTTGCAGAACACTGGATAGAAACAAAATAAGTCTTCATGCACTAGTCACTCTTCAGATACGCAAGTAGACTCCCTCCCCTGGAGTACTTTCTCATCTCTTGTTGTGTTGTCAGTCTGAGCCTCAGCTCGTCCATTTTGTTGTCAAGCAAGTGACTGCTGGCTAAAAATAGACAGGGTATAAAAGGGCTTGCCATCGTATGAACATGGGTGCTGGCCTGTTGACTGTACTTCTGTTTTCTAAGGCGGTGTCTTCTCTCCTGCTGAGCTTGTTGGGCGAGGCCGTGATCTCAAAGGCCTAGTGTCGGGACAATGCAATCACAGTTTAGCACCTCCACCAGCTCTTCTCATCATACCGATTTGGGTGTTGCCAGATAACAATGTTCAATTGTAGACTCAACACTCACAAAAACACGAACACATCTTTGGTGTGACCTAAAGAGACAGCAGCAGTGTTAGCGTGCTGTCGCCTTGCCTTACATGAGTGTAAATAAGTGACATTCTCTACAGAGACACACTTCTACACACTCCTGCTTATTTACTTAATTTAACAGATAGAAGGGAAAAAAGCATGTAGAAAGATTTGTGTGCAGCACATTGTCTGTTCCATCCAGTCAATACAGTGTATGACAAAAGTAAGTACATTCCTCACAGTTCTGCAGATATGTGAGTATATCTTTTCATGGGACAACACTGACAAAGTGACACTTTGACACAATGAAAAGTCGTCTGTGTGCAGCTTATATACCAGTGTACATTTATTCTTCCCTCAAAATAACTCAATATACAGACATTAATGTTTAAACCACCAGCAACAAAAGTGAGTACACCCCTAAGAGACTTCACCCCTAAATGTCCAAATTGAGCACTGCTTGTCTTTTTTTACTTCAAAATGTCATGTGACTCGTTAGTGTTACTGGGTCTCAGGTGTGCACAGGGAGCAGGTGAGTTCAGTTTTGTAGTACAGCTCTCACACTCTCTCATACTGGTCACTGAAAGTTCCAACATGGCACCTCATGGCAAAGAACTCTCTGAGGATCTTAAAAGACGAATTGTTGTGCTACATGAAGATGGCCAACACCCTGAAACTGAGCTGCAGCACAGTGGCCAGGATCATCCAGCGTTTTAAAAGAGCAGCGTCCACTCAGAACAGACCTCGCGTTGGTCGTCCAGAGAAGCTGAGTGCACATGCTCAGCGCCACATCCAAATGCTGTCTTTGAAAGATAGGTGCATTTAGGTGCATGCTAGAGTGCATTTACATAATACGGAAAAGAAAGCTCCTTAGTTCCTCTCCGTCTGCCTGTGTTTGGTTTTACACAGTTATGAGAAAACATACTAACCCTCAACAGCTTCTAATAACCATCAAGAGAGATTTTCATCACCATGGAAAAGAATCACCTAAAAACTTCATTAAGGTTCTCTGAGTTTTTGTGGTTCTAAATGAAGGGATGTGCTGTGTTCTTATGGTCTAGATGTGTAACAGATTGAAACAGTGAACACAGGTGATGTGTTTAAGAAACCTCTTTTGGACAATTAACATTTTCTGTTAGAGGAGCAGCTTTGGAACTGTTTATCCAGTTGAAGAGTTGAAAATGCAATCCATTAAAACTGTTTTCAGCTAAAAGAGAAACAACATTGCTCCCACACTTTTTATCTATTTATTAAAGCCTCCTGTGGACAGATGTTGTACATTAGTGTCTTGCTGTATTAAATGTTGCTGTACTGAATGTTACTGTATGTTGCAGTTCTAATGTTGCTGTATTGTCCATGTTAAAAAAGACACAGTTTGATGGTAGGCAGATCCGACAGCTGGCAGAAGGTGTGAAAAGCCTGGCAGGCGAGGCAGAGCCTCGGGTTGAGATGGGCTGTGGTGATGTGAGAATAAATGTGCTGTGTCTGTGGTGGTGCAAAATGCTGAACTATCACTCGCTTACCACAGCCACAACAGCAGCAGTCTGGTTACTGAGCAGATGAGAGGCAATGTTCAACACACTTCAGTACACAGAATAACACAATTCTGCACCAAACAGTACAAAAACACAACACAGCAGATTACGGCACAGCACAGTACAGCGCAATACACACTACAGTGCTTAAAAGACAAAATTAAACCTCAAATAAAATTCCAGCATGGTTCAGCCCCGGTTGAGAATGATAGGTTTGGTGTAAATGCACAAAAATAAAATAAATGCAGAAGAAGCCCCCTGGAGGAACGCTGCTACACTGCATATCAGTATAAACACAGCAATGATAATCAGCCATATTTAATTTGGTTATTGAATTAGTGTACAATCAAGCCAGAAAGTCTTCACATCCCTTTCACCTTCTTCACCTTGTATTACATCACAGACTTATTCTACAGTAGAACAGATCATTTCAGATGATTTTACACACAATATCCTACAGTGACAAAGCAGATATTTAAAATAAAAAAGTGTGCACACCTGCTGAAAGTGAACAAAGGTGCATTCTGTTTCCACTGATACGGTCCACCTGTGGTAAATCCAGTGGTTCAGGTGGGCACTGGTCAGCACCTGCCTGAATAAGGTCCAACAGCTGACAGTGCATGTCAGAGCAAACCCCAAGCCATTGGGTCAAAGCAATTATCTGCAGACCTCACAAACAGGACCGAGTGAAGGCAGAGATCTGGAGAAGGGTACAGAAACATGTGTGAACAATGCTGAAGCTTTACAGATCACAGCACAGTGGCCACCATCATTCATGAATGAAAGAAGTTTGAAACCTCCAGGAATTTTGTCCAGACTGATCGAGGAACCTAAGAGTCACTGTCACAGAGATCCAGCATATCCTTGTGGAGATGGGAGAACCTTTCAGAAGATCAACCATCCAAGCAGCACTCCACAAATCACGCCTTTATGGTAGAGAAGCCAGATGGAAGCTATTCCTCAGTGAAAGGCACATGACAGCCTGCTTGGTTACCAAAAGGCACCTAGAAGACTCTCCAGCCATGGGAAACAGATTCTCTGGTCTGATGAAACCAAAATTGAGCTTTTTGGCCTGAATACCAAGCATCACATCTGGGGGAAACCAGACACCGCTAATCACTTGGCTAATGCCACCCGAACAGCAGCATTGCTCACTGTCTTCAAACCCAGACTGAAGAGTATTATGGTCTCCATATTGACTTGTGTTTAGTAGAGTCTAAGATTAGAGGATCTGAATTTTAGTCTATTTAAACTAGCTGAGGTTCTTCTTCAGTAAACAGTGAAGCTCTTCTGTAAGAACTCTGGAGAAGAGAGTCTGATAAATGCTGTAAATGTAAATGTACAGTGAAGCATAGAAGTGGCAGCATCATGATGTGGGGATGTTTTTTAGCAGTGGGACCGGGGCAACTGGTCCTGATATAGGAAAAGATGAAAGCAGAAGTACACAGAGATCCTTGAAGAAAACCTCAGACTGGGGCGAAGGTTTACCTTCCAACAAGACAACAATCTGAAGCACACAGCCAGGAGAGCAAAGGAGTGGCTTCAGAGAAAGTCTGTGAATGTCCTTGAGTGTCTCAGACAGAGCCCAGAGCCAGAGACCAGACCTGAACACCTGTTGAAGTATCTGAAAATGGGGGACCGACGCCCTCCATCTAACCTGAAGGAGCTTGCAGGGCTACGCCAAGAAGAATGGGCAGAAATGTCCAGAAACAAGTGCACCAAGCTTGAAGTTGTAAGGTGTTATGCTCAGGGTGTGTACAGATATGTAACCTGTAAACAACCTGTTTATTTAGTAATATTTAAAACCTTTTTCACCTCGTCGTTTTTGGCGAGTGTGTGTAGATGTTTGAGGCAAAAATAAACTCAGGGTGTTCAGATTCAGATTGGCTTGGCTGTATCTAAATTTGGGCACAGACAGAAGACCACTATCAGAAGACCTGAGTGCAGGACAGTAGGGATGGACAAGTTCAGGTTAACAGACTGGGGTACGGAGTGGGACAGGTAGCCATTGTAGCTGGTAAGATCTGAGAACTCCACAGGCCAGGAGTAGATCCTACTGAGGAGAGGGGGGGGGGGGGGGGGGGGTTGGGGCGGGTATTTAGGAAGGCCAGTGAAAAGGGTTTAGCTCTACCCTACCGTGACTTTACTCCACTCCAGCTCCACCTTACATTAGCTTTAGCCCCACCCTACCGTGACTTTACTCCAAGCCTGCTCCAGTCCAGTTCTACTCCACACGACCCTGCTCCAGTTTGGCCTTCCTCCATGCTAGCCTATAAACTAAATGTTTTGGTTCATCTACCATCCTCTCATCTGATATAAGTTCAGCAGAGCTCTGGGATTTGAGGAAGGATGCTACTGAGTGCCAGGTTTGGTTTGTCAGCACTTTTGCCTGATTGCTGCATCAGATTTTATATCGCAAGGCTTTGCCACAAAAATACCTTAAAGTTCAGCAGCAGATCTCAGAACATGAACTGATTAAAGACAGAAAAAGACAGCAAGTCTTTAGAGGAAGCAGGTCTGAAAAGGGGAACGTAGATAAACAAGGTGAAGTTAGTCAGCTGAGGACAACAACCTTCCACCAAAGTACAGTGAATCCTTTAAAACCACTCCAGGGTTACTGCATGTGCTCAGTGCTAATGACATCACCAGCTACAAGTGTTCAGACTCTTCTCTGGTGGCCTCTGCATCGTCACAAGATGGTAAACCATGTTCTGTATTTTGGTTTGAGTGATAAACATTATTTTTCCAGTCCTGTACAGCGTATAGACAAAAGTATTGGGACACCTGCTCATTCACTGTTTCTTCTGAAATCAAGAGTATTAAAGAGCTGATCCTGCTTCTGTTGGAGTATCTGTCTGTACTGTCCAGATAAGAAGACTTTCTACTAGATTTTAGAGTAACATTGCTGTGAGGGTTAGCCACAAGGCTAATGCAAAAACAATTTGATACATCAATAACATTAAAAGTCAAGTAAAACTGATTTGTGTTTATTTACATTGGTTTTACATTTTTATTGGTTTATAGTTTGACCAGTGGTTGACGTAGGTGCAGGTACATTGGTAGACCAGTAGTGGCGAGGAGAAGGCTTCAAAGCTGTAAGGATCCCACACTTAAACAACACTTAAAAAGCCAAGGTCTGGAGTTTTTATACATTTTGAATGTTTGTGTGTTCTGGTTTATTATAACCAGCATTTGATCAGAATCTCTTAAAGCAGGTCTGCGAGCGCAGTGAAGTCCCTCTATTCTAACACACGTTCATACACCCACATTATTTCATAATGACGCTAAAACACAGCAGGAGCTTCAGCACATTCCTCAAACAGTCCACTTCACCCTTCCCTATAGCTAAGATCAGAACAGCTGGTCCAGCTGACTTCCTCTGGTAATAAAGTGTTCTCAATCTTAACCTTAACACACAGTGATGACCAACGCCTCACCATTATTGCTTTATTCAGAGGCAAAGCTCCGCCTTCCACTGACCTTAGTGTATACACACACACACACACACACACACACACATATGCTGTTACTGATGTGTGTTTTAGAGAAGTTTGTTTGTACATAAATCTTTTATTTATTTATTTTCACCAGGTCATCATTTTTGAGTTCATTCAATACTGGTTGATTTCAGTTTCTATAAAAAAAAATTATACTTATTTGTACTAAAGATTATTAATATACCTTTCTATCTGAATATAGCTTTATAATATTCCTTTCTACCTTTGTTTTTGGATGATATCACAGTGATTGTGATATTAATTAATTAAATATATGAGACTGATTTATTTAATTATTTGATCTGGTTGTTTTTGGTGCTGTCTTGTGAGGCAATGTTCCCTCGATAGTTACGACCAAATCCTTCTGCTGTTTGGCCTCACCATGTTAGCCACGAGGCTAGCAGTATAATCTGACTGCAGGATCTGTGTGTATAAAAGTGGGCAGGGCAAAACAAGCTAAAGGTCAACAGGCCTTCAAAGGGCTTTAGATCTGCATATCCACGGGCCTTCAAGACCACACATCAGCAGGCCAGCAAGGCTATGGAGTAATTGAATGAAACAGGTGCCATTTCTAAGAGCTAACACCTTAAAATATTACAACATAACAGAAATGAGGTTCACGTTCCTGACATAGCACACGCCAATCAGATTGAAATATCAGTTTGCACATTGCATTAATGTATAATGTAAAAATGTGCTAGAAACACAGTTTTCCCTCTGTGGGCTGCGTGACTGGGTGGTGGGGCTGAGCTTGACAGACCCTGTCATGAAACATGACATAAACAACATGAAAAAGAAACGAATAGACAATGTCAAATAATGTCATTAAATGATGTCACTTCCTCTTTGAGATGTTGTTTAAAGCAACATTGTGTTTTCTATACACAAAACAGATTACTGTGACGGGGTGGTAGGTCCAACAAGTTCGACTCATTTTGAATAAATATATCTTAAATGTAAGATATATTTGGACACACAATTTTGAAAATAATAAAGATTTGATCATGACCTTTTATTTGTAGATATCTTAATGTCATGTTGGTCAGTATGGACATGTGGAAATGGTGCTGATGTGTGCTGATGAATATGGATGATTATGCTGCTCTTGTAGAAATAGTGTTTTCTCATGTTTGTGCTTAATGCATCTTATTAAACACTGTGTAGAATTACTCTATTAATTCACAGGCCTGTGAGAATCCTCAGACCTTCAAAGCCACTAGTTTACAGGTCTGTAAGGTTAAAGGTCCAGGTCACGTTTTTAGGCCTACAAGGCTACAGATCTACAAGGCCAAAGACATACAGGCCTATAAGGCTCTTGACCTGCAGGCCTACCATCTACAGATATACAGAGTCAGTGGTCTACAGGCCAACTAGGCCACAGAGCTGCAGGTCTACACGTCTACAGACACCTAATGCTACTAGTTTAAAGATGTGTAGGGCCACTTGTATATAACTACAGGTGTCTATATCTACAGATCTACAGGTGTAGAGATATACAGGTGTCTATATCTACAGATCTACAGGTGGAGAGATATACAGGTGTGCATGTGTGTGTGTGTGTGTGTGTGTGTGTGTGTGTGGGTCTACAATCTTTTGCTTCGCATTATTTTATTTTTAAAACAAAAAGTAAAGTTTTCTATCATGTCCTGCTCTGCACTCCCTTATACTTCTCATTCATGCTTTGTGTGTTTCTGAGTTTGTGTGTGTGTGTGTGTGTGTGTGTGTGTGTTACTAGGAAAACCTATTCTTTTCTTTTTGTTTGTTTTTCACTGAATTGTCTCTTGCAAGAAGTCAACACTTCTACAACCTCACATCAGCTCTCTCTCTCCACCCTCTCTTTCTCTTTCTCTCTCACACACACACACACACTATCTCTCTCTCACACACACACCCACTCTCAGTCTTACCCAAGACTTCTTCAGAAATGGACATGAAACACACTCTCCCCATCTTATCAGGTAAAACCAACCAGCCTCAATTCAGCTCTATCTCTCTCTCTCTCTCTCTCTCTCTCTCTCTCTCTCTCTTTCTCTCTCTCTCTCTCTCTCTCTCTCTCTCTCTCTGTCTCTCTCTCTCTCTCTCTGTTGATTGGCTTGTTTTCATGGGGTACCTCAGACCTATAGACAGGTGTTCACAGGTGTTCACAGGTGCTGAGTACAGACTAACCTTAGATTAAGATTAGGATTAGTTTAGACTGAAGTATGATGGTCAGGGTGGAAACATGGGGAGCTCAGAAAACTAGGGGTTCAGGTCCAGCTTAATAAAACTGTGAATCTCAACAATGAGAGTGTCTACCTGTAATTAACTCTATATAACATTAGAATAAACCCAAATAATCATAAAGTCAGTGGTCAGTGAGAGTGTCTACCTGTAATTAACTCCATATAACATTAGAATAAACCCAAATAATCATAAAGTCAGTGGTCAGTGAGAGTGTTTACCTGTAATTAACTCTATATAACATTAGAATAAACCCAAATAAACAGAAAGTCGGCGGTCAGTGAGAGTGTCTACCTGTAATTAACTCTATATAACATTAGAATAAACCCTAATAAACATAAAGTCAGTGGTCAGTGAGAGTGTCTACCTGTAATTAACTCCATATAACATTAGAATAAACCCAAATAAACAGAAAGTTGGCGGTCAGTGAGAGTGTCTACCTGTAATTAACTCTATATAACATTAGAATAAACCCAAATAAACAAAGTCAGTGGTCAGTGAGGGTATCTACCTGTAATTAACTCTATATAACATTATGTGAATATTTTAGGATAAATGTGAATATTTAGCTGTTAGTTATTAGTATTAATTGTAATGGTATTAATGCTGGAACTGAGGTGTAAAAGCATTTGTGTTGAAACAGTGCTGACGTTCCTCTTTTACTTGAAGATCTGACTTGATCCAAGTCCAAGAACTCAGTCTGTGTTAAACTGAAAGAGGAATCTGATGGTTTAGAGTTTTGTGGAGTAACTCACTTCTGTATTTCTGGGACTACATACTAAATATGAATAATCATATACATACATACATCATAATACAAAAGAATTACATTATTTGAGCACAACTTACACAATTTTACATTTCATAATCTACTGTTGTACTATAGATGTACTATGCTGTATAATATTTTCCTGATCAGCAGACCAAAGGAAATTCTTCAGGATTACTGAATAAATATAAACTTTTTTTCAGTTTCATTAAACGGGTCATAACAACTCATGCATACGGCATCTAACACACTGTCCAGAGGCTTGTAGATGCAGGAGTTGGTCATGTTGGAAAAAAGCCATTACACTGTAATTTTACTGAAAACAAACAAGGTTTAGCAAAATCGTCCAGTTCTGCTCTTTTCTCCAGAACGTGAATCTGCAGCTGTTCTTTATTTTCTATCAGAGTTTCATGATGAACAAACCAATAGAAACTCTAACATGACTCTGAATAAAATCTTTTACATGGTCTTTCATTGAAAGATCAGAAGGGTTTTTCCTTCTCCTCTAGAGCTGCTGTTTGGAGATACGAGGGTTTTGTGACAGCGGTGATATATATTTATATAATTCTGTGCAAAGGTGTGTTCACCTCTGAGTGTAAATGAATGGATTAAATCCTCTGCAGTAAAGAAACTACTGCTGACCTCATACACCGATCAGCCATAACATTAGTACCACTGCATCTGAAGTGAAGAACGCTGCTGATCTGGGTCCAGTGGCTCCTGTCTGTCGAGGGCTGGATCTACATATCAGTCAGTGAGTGAACAGTCAGGTCTTGAAGATGATGAAGGTGATGAAGCAGGAAAAATGGACAAGCGTAAGAATCTGAGACACTTTGACCAGAACCAGACTGTAATGTTCTAGATAATGACTGGGTCAGAACATCTTCAGAACAGCAGGCAGGTCTTGGTTCCCGGTATGCAGTGGTCAGCACCTACCAGAGGTGCTCCAAGGAAAGACAACCAGTGAACCGGCAACAGGGTCAGGGGCGCCCCAGGTTCAATGATGGTCATAGAGGCCCTGTCCACCTCACAACTTTCAGGACTTAAAGGATCTGCTGCTAACGTTAGTCTCTGTGTCAGAGACCACAGCAGGACACCTTCAGAGGTTTTGTGGAGTTCATGCCTCGACAGGTCAGAGTGTACTCAGTTTTAGGCAGGTGGTACTAATGTTATGGCTGATTGTTGTATATTAGGACATTTCAGTAAAATCAAATCTTGCAAATTTGTTTTATTATTTTAAAACTGTGTTGCTTTATTACTGCATGGACTACGTGCAGCTGAATGTGTGTGTGTGTTATGAATGCTAATGGATGTTTGGTTTGTGTTTTCAGTGTTTCTGGTTTTTGCATTTGGACAAGGGAAACCAAAAGGTAAATCTCCACACACACACACACACACACACACACACAGCTGTATAACAGTGTACTGAAAGCTGTGTGAGTGTTTGACAGGGAATGGGTGGCTCCAGCGTTCAGGCTGACGGTCTGCTGAGTTCTGCTTTACAGCTCCCTTTCTTTGGATAAAGCTGTTTAACTTCCTCCAGTAACACACATACACACACTTCAGCTCTGATTACACAACAACACAACACTCCTTGCCAACTCGTCGTAGTTTGTCTCAGCTTTTCCTGAACAGACTCAGATCAGGATGTAAAAATAAGCCAGCGTTAATCCTGAGCTGCTCGAATACGACTGATTTCACTAACGACCTCAGTTCATCTACTGTCTTGGTGTGAGGAGGGGTGATTACCATGCCCCTGCTAACACCCTCGCAGTTCACTAGTCTACTCTGATTAGCACACCATCCTAACTTCAGATATATCATAGACAGCGTTCTGGCAGCCGTCCTCGAGAACTGCTACGTCATAGGCTGTGGTCTCCTACTGCTGACCAGAAAATACACTATATGGAAAAAATCTTCTAATGAATGCATTTAGCTACTTTAAGCTTGCTGACACAGATGTGCAAATGCACACACACAGCTTATCTAGTCCCTGTAAAAAAGTACTGCCAATACAATAGATTGCTAGAGGGATATAAAGACCCCCAGCATTGAGGAGCTGTGGAGCAGTGGAAGAACTGTGTTCTTCTGGAATGATGGTGGAGGAGCTCCATCCAGTACTTTTGGGAAGAGTTGGGGAGTTGGGGATGATGAGGTGGGGTGCTAATCATCATCCAACATCCTGACTTCACTAATGTTCTTGTTGAAGAATGCAATCAAATCCCCACAGCAATGTTCCTTCAGAATCTAGTAGAAAGTCTTCTATTCAAACTTCCACAAGAGAAGCCTAGACTGAAGATGTGCAAATGCTCACACAGCTTGTCTAGTCCCAGTGGAGAAGTCCTTTAGATTAGAGTCCAATAATTTTCTGATGTCACACAGCTGTTACTGCAGGACATTCAACAGAGGCTCACTGTAGTGTGCATCTTCTCCTGAATGCTCCTTTTCATGGTCAAAGATCTCATGACTCTGGATGCCTACACAACACAACACACACACACTTTTATCTTTCTTATTTAGGGTTAGTGAAGCTGCTGTGGAGAGTACACCCACCCATGAAATCATGTAGAGCAGAGCTGACTAGCTTCCAGAAACACACAGAGACAGTAACTTCCACTACTCCACCAGCACAGGGCAGCAGTCATCTGATCAGAAATCTGAGAACCTCTCAGAGAGCCATGGATCAATTAACACTTAATGTAGTCAATTCATTAAACTGTGTACAGCGTAAACACTGTGCAGCATGAGTAAATTAAGGACACTTATTTTAAAGAGACTGAATAAATAAATTCTAACACCCTGTTATTCCTACATCACTGAGATCATCTTCCCCTCTCACTTCAGAGAATTGAAACATCTAAGCACTTTTGCGTCTGAAATCCAGTGTGTAATCATTAATGAGGCAAATTATTTGTCCAGTAAATTACTGGAGCAGTTTGCTCATGAGGAGTGGGCCGAAATACCTGCTGAGAGGTGCAGAGGTCTGATTGACAGTTACAGGAATCGTTTGATTGCAGTGATTTCCTCAAAAGGTTGTGCAACAAACTATAAAGTTAAGGGTGCCATCATTTCTGTCCAGGCCTGTTTCATGAGTTTATTTTTTAAATAATTCTGTTGAAGCATGGTTGAAAACAAAGCATTCTGAAAAAAAGAAAAGTTGTTAAATTTATGTTTTACTTATTGTTGTGCTCCCTGATGTCGACCTGAGGAGGATGGGTTCCTCGCAAGGTTTCTTCCTTTCAGTCTGAGGGAGTTTTTTCTCGCCACTAAATTGTTTAAAAAAGGCTTGGACCCAGATCTCTGTGAAGCTGCTTTGTGACAACGTTTGTTGTGAAAAGTGCTAAATAAATACATTTAAATTAAACTCAATTGAATAAATAATTAGTGCAGGAAACAGACCTTCTCCACTTTCATTTGACTAAAAACCACATTACAAACCAAAGACACTTTCTGTAAAACTACACACAACCAGCAGAGACAGACACACTAACACATCTCCCTCTTTCTTCCCAGTTTCCTTGTTTCCAGGGTTCCCTTCCCACCATCTGTATGTGTCTGATGAGGTGACTCTGAGGTGTAAGGATGGTGGTAATGTATTGGCGAGTGGTGTAACATGGTTCTTTAAAAACAATCCCTTACCTACCAGCAATGCCACACTGAAGTTTCCAGCAGTGACAGTGGACGACTCAGGAACGTACCAGTGTGAACATGGAGGTCAGAAGAGTGAGGCTGTTGAGATCAAAGTGCTGGGTAGGACATCACAATGCTAAAAAATAAAGAATAATCCTTCAGTAAAGTACAGAGTCTGGCTAAAACCTTCTCTCTGCATCTCTTTCTCCACCCCACCAGATATGTTGCCCCAGGCATCACTGTCTGTGTTAAACAATGCAGACACTGTTATCGGTAAAGGAGGAGCAGTTCTTCTAAAGCTCTACATGGAGGAAGGGCTAAACGACTGGTGGTGCCGTTATACAGAAGGTGATCAAGAAATGTGGCAGCCAATAAAACGCGACCCAACACAGTCTAACAGCAGTCTGATCATACATGCTGATGTTGGAGAGGGAGACGGCAGGACCTATTGGTGCATGGACGCCAAGAAGGGTCTGACGCGTGAGGAGCGCTCACGTAGTAACGCCATCAAGCTCACAGCTACAGGTAACATCTCTCATGATGACTAGGGTTAACTCCAGGCTTTCTTTACAGCACTGCACACCATCATTCTACACACCTGCAGCTGGAAACAGAGGGGCGTGATGAATACCCAGAGAGTAGAGAAGCATGCGGTGATGACTAGGACTGGGATTGGGAAACACTGCTTTCACATTCCACGTTACTTTTCTTTCTATAAGCATCAGCAGGTTTTCCATTCACCATGTTTCAGCAAATTTTGAAAAAATCGACATCATCTGAATATAGTAAAAATATACATTTACGCTAGGACAAGGTGGAAAAAGGTGTGAAAGTATGATGGCTGTAAGTCATGTGATTCTCTTATCAGATGGCATGTGTGTTCGGTGACTGGCCCTACAGATGGTCCGATCATCACACACAGCTTTTCAACAGGTTACTTTCCACGTTCAGAAAGGCCAAATCCAAAGCTGGTCTAAAAAAAAAAATGGCTGTGCTCTGCTCTCCCAGAACTGTCTGGTGCATTTGCACTCCCAGATGTACGATGAATGTCATCAGGGTGTCCATGAGATTTCAGCCCTCATTAGCTGAGCCACTGCTCGTCCTGCCTGCCCGACTCTGAACAGCTATAAATGTGATATGCTGAAAGCAAAGACAGAGTTAATTATCTCTGTTCTGTTTGTGCGAATGCCGCTCCTAATTACAGTCACCTATGTCATTCAAAGGTTTGTTTTGCATAACTGTAGTGAATGGAAACAAATCTTACTTTACATTTTTGCAAAACATTTAAATGGAAATTAAACAGGTGTTAGAAGTTCATTGTAACACTGATGTTATGGTGTGGTGTGGGGTTTGGACTCAAGTGCAGTTTATTTATTTATTTTTAAATTTGTTTCTGCTTTATATAACAAAAATAGGTGGCAGTATAAAAACTTTCTAAAAGTAATACAGACAAAAGGGCTAGAAAACACTAACATATGAAACACCAGGAGAGGTGTCTTTCCAATAAAGGACAATCCACACTGCCCTCACCACACACTCTTCCTTTTTAAACTCTTGCTTTTCTTCACTGTTTGCAGCATAAACACTTTTCTTTTTCATTGTTTGCAACTTAGAACCACTGTTATTGTTCACCCCTCTACAAAGGTATGATGGTGAATTGTTTGGCTGGGTGTGTATATATAATGTGCCACACAGATGGGTCTGGTCAGCGTTAGTTACCGCTGGGGATTCTGGGGCTTGGAGTTTTTTGCTCCAGCTCCACCAGCTGTCTTACTGTGCTGGCCAGGCCCCCTGCTGGTGGCCGATGGTACACACTGCCTGCGTACAATCCCTCAGGTTTATACAGTTTGTACAGAGCATGAGTCTGTACATTTAGGGCTATGAGTGGCATAAGAGTGATTAGGTGAGCAGAGAGGCTCAGCAGTGATCATTTGTCCAAATGACTACACATAGTCTAGTACTTACAGGTAAATAATTATCTGACTTGTATTATTTACACTGTCTGCAATGGAGGACTTCTGGGCAAAGGTCTGCCACCGCTTCCCAAGATACACCACTACCTCCAGTGTAACTAGGCTTGTCTTGTACTTTGATGACTATTATTAGAGATCTCTGTAAAAAGATATATGTAGTATTATTTGATACACAAAGACAACAGTGAAACACATAGATCCCAGTAAAGGACCAAGTTTTGGTTTTTAAAAAAAGGGGACACTGGGGACACACAGATGTCCGGCGTGGTTGGGATGTTGTGATGACTTCAAGTAGACCTAAGTATTATTGACATGCCAAGTAACCACGGTAGTGTGTGTGTGTGTGTGTGTATGTGTGTGTGTTTGTGTGTGTGTGTATGTGTGTGTGTGTGTGTGTGTGTGTGTATGTGAAGGTAATAGGGATTTAAATATGTCTAAATGTATGCAGCTATACTAATCAACATTAATACATAAACGTCTACCAAACATTTACCAAAACTAATAAATAGCCTTAACAAAATCCTGGACATTTTACACAGCTTAGAAATCCTGACCACACACATTTTTGTACATTGACGTGTGGCTACTGGTGGCTACTGGGGGTTTATAGTGGATGGTTTAGTGTAGTATAGTGTAGTGGGTAACAACACTGCCCTCCCTGTGGCAGACCAGGGTACAACATCATTGTAATGGGTACAGTCTTATCACTGTTGAGGCATACACCCAGTATGCCCACATACAGCCACTATAGGGCAGTTTAGAGTACTTTCTACAAAAATAAAAAAAATGAAAGCATCTGTGGTGTAAACGGCAGTGGTCTGTGAGGCCATCTATCCCTAATGTCCATATGGCTGTGGTCATGTTTCACTTGAATCAGCTTTTCTGCCCCCATACTTCTCCACAGTGAGAATCATTGGCTAAGAATCCAACTTCTGCATTCTCCCACCTGTGCAACACAGGATAAGAGTCCAAATGATTGTAATGGATACAGTCCTGATTCATCACAGTTAGTCCTGTCCATGTCCTATCCTAACTCTTAATGTTTACTAAAAACCACTTCCTCCCTCTTGTTCTCTCTTCCACCCCCTTTTCTATCTCTCCCACTTTTGTCTCTCTGTCTCTTTCTCTTAGGAAAAATGGTGAGGCTGCAGATGTCAGAAAAGCCAGCGTGGTCGGGTGATGATGTCACTGTGAGCTGTGATGTGTGGGGGGGTCCAAAAGTGGACCAGGCTGTGTTCTATAAGGATGGACGAGAAATCACAGGGATACAGAAAGTCTCTCAGAACAAATTTACCATCCAGAACATCACCAAGTCCAGCGAAGGCGTGTACCACTGTGATGCCACCTACAGGTTCATTCACATCAGTAAAGATGCAGCGACGCATAGCAACTTGCCCTCTGATCAACAGGTCCTCACAGTCATAGGTAACCCAAATCAAACAACACAATAACAAACACTGCAAACCATCATTTCTTAGTGAATAAAATCATCTGAAATCCTATTGGTTGGAGTAGTGTAGACGGTTTAGTGGGTAACAACACCCCCTTCGCCCAGAGGCTAGGGTTCAATTGTCTGACCGGACAATCCCACCACTCTACACCAATAAGAGTTCTTGGGTACGACTCCTAAGTCTACATTCTCCTTTTATAATATTCTTACATCAATCCCAAAATAAGAAATATCAGCTGTTTAGACTTTGGAATTATTTTGCAGTGTAAACAACATGTAATCAACAGTCACACAACAACATAATACAGCAGTACAGTTACACAAATCACAAAAATACCACAATACCAAAGTAGCTTTATACATAAACCACAGAAATATGAGCAGAAAACATTCATAATCCTGTGGTGTGATGATAGATAACGGAGAGGTAGAAACTTATCATACTTGGACATTTGCTGCTCCTCCCAGCCATGACCCATATGTTCATAACTCTTCATTAATACCTTCATAACACAGTGGTGTCACATTTACACAACACTGATGAGGTTTTAATGAAACACTTCTTTCACTCTGATATCATTCAGATTGGATTGTGTACAGTATATTTTAGGGTTTCTGTGTTTCTTTCCCATGACTGTGTATCTGACTGATGTGTAATTGTGTGTTAGCTGGTCCTCCTAAGCCCCGCCTGGACTGTACACAGATGAAATGTGGGGGTCCGTGGAGCAGCAAGCCTGATTCCTACCTCTGGCTTTACACTCCAGAAGGAGCAACAGATCCAGAAAAACTGCAGGAGTCTAAAGATCAAATCCTCTCTGGGAAAACTGGGACGTACACTTGCAGTGCTAAATGGACGAGCTCTGGTTTCTCCCGCAAGAGCAATGAATGTCGGTTTGCAGGTAAACTCATATACCTTCTTCATATCCCAGTACTGGTGTCCAGTCTACAGTTTTAATCCCCAGCACAGGTTAAGGAACCCAGTGTACTGTTCAATACTGGTGTTATTAAGAACGTATTTCAGCTCCTCATCTTTCCAAAACAGAACCCCAACCTGCCCATCTAGACTGAATTAGTTTTGGTTTAGGATAAGAAAGTCCTAAGTCAAGAGAGACAATTGCCCAGTCAAGACAGTCTAGTCCTTGGTTAAGACAGTCTAGTCCTCTCTTAAGACAGTCTAGTCCTCAGTTAAGACAGTCTACTCCTCAGTTAAATCAATCTAGTCCTTGGTTAAGACAGTCTAGTCCTCAATTAGGACTTTCTAGTCTGGAGTTAAATCAATCTAGTCCTTGGTTAAGACAGTCTAGTCCTCAGTTAAGACAGTCTAGTCCTCAGTTAGGACATTCTAGTCTGGAGTTACATCAGCCTAATCCTCAGTTAGGACATACTAGTCCTCAGTTAAGACAGTCTAGTCCTCGGTTAAGACAGTCTACTCCTCAGTTAGGACATACTAGTCCTCAGTTAAGACAGTCTAGTCCTCGGTTAAGACAGTCTACTCCTCAGTTAGGACATTCCAGTCCTCAGTTAAGACAGTCTAGTCCTTGGTTAAGACAGTCTACTCCTCAGTTAGGACATTCTAGTCCTCAGATAAGACAGTCTAGTCCTCACTTAAGACAGTCTAGTCCTCGGTTAGGGCAGTCTACTCCTCAGTTAGAACAGTCTTGTCCTCAATTAAGACAATCTAGTCCTTGTTAAGACAGTCTACTCCTCAGTTAGGGCAGTCTTGTCCTCAATTAAGACAGTCTAGTCCTTGGTTTAGACAGTCTACTCCTCAGTTAGGACAGTCTAGTCCTCAGTTAAGACAATCTAGTCTTCAGTTAGGACATTCTAGTCCTCAGTTAAAACAGTCTAGTCCTTGGTTAAGTTAGTCTAGTCCATAGTTAAGACAGTCTAGGCAAATTACACAGTGTTACAGTGTGTATGTTTGATCTGCTTAGTTTTGGTTTCACACGGAGGTTTCACAAGCACACTTGATAGGCCTACATCCTGTCTACATCACCTATGTGGGCGGCATCTCCCAGTACTCAACATTTTTGTACAGTGGTGTGTGTCTGATGTCATGTTGTCAGTTCGGTGGATTGCCTTTCCCAGGAAAATTGCTGATTTAGTTCCACACCATCACTACCAGCAGTACCAGCTTCAAACAGAGAACTCCAGACTTGTTCTCCTGTCACTCATGTTTACGTCTCCTGCTGCTTTTCTTTTTCTATTGTTTAATGGGTGATGATGCCTCAACTTCCTGTAATTGGTCTGAAAGTCAGAACCGTCCCAAAAGTGTCTTCAAACTGTAAACCAACTCAACCATGGTTCAATATTGACCAGACTGAGATCATCTTATTTGATTATATGGTTATTTGGTCTAGACTGTGGTCTGAGGCACCTTTCACACCTGCTATTTTGGTTTGGACCAAACTGAAAAAGGGTCCAAACCAAACAAGGTAGGTTGAAAGGACCCTTAGGCTTCATTTGGGTCTGGAAACTGCATAAACCATTTGTGACAATATCTGTCTCTACCCTCATTTTCTATGTCTCTCTCCAGAACAGAAAGGGACCAGCCCCTTGGTTGTGGTGGTGGTGGTGCTGTTTTTGTTGGGGCTGCTCCTGCTGCTGTTGGCACTGTGTATCTGTAAAAGACGCACTGTAAGGAAGAAGAACATAGAAGTGGGTGCTGACGGTGGATACGAGGAGGTCGGGAAGAAAGATCCCGGGAAGGAGGGCGAGTATGAGCTCCTGAAAATCAGCCAGGAGGAGAAAGACAAGGGGCAGTACGACACCATAAAAGGTCAGGGTAAGGGTAAGGGTGAGGGTGAGGGTGAATATGAAGCTCTAAAGGCAGGTGAGGCTGAGGGTACAGTTTACCACACTCTAAAAGAAAAAGATCAAGGAAAAGGGGAGTATGAGGCCCTAAAAACTGCTCAGGCCGAGGTTTACCACACTCTGAAAGGTCCAGGCGAGGCTGAGGGAAAAGGGGAGTATGAGGCCCTAAAAACTGCTCAGGCCGAGGTTTACCACACTCTGAAAGGTCCAGGCGAGGCTGAGGCTGAGGGAAAAGGGGAGTATGAGACTCTGAAAACTGCTCAGACTGAGGTTTACCACACCCTGGGGCAAGGACAAGGGGCAGGAGTAGTGGAGGGGCAAGAGGCAAAAGAGGAGAGCCCATATGAAGAGCTGAAAAAAGAGAAAGACTCAAAGTGAGACCATTTGTTAAAATTTGTTACCAACAGTAATCCACATGGTTCACAAACACAACTTATCAATCTTAAAGCTGTGGTCACACTAGACCTCTGTTGACTAATTCCATTAATTTCATTGGGATTTGCAGTGAATAACAATTGGCAACCTCCAGAGTAAATAAAGTTTACGTACCAAACTTTGCATCAAGTTCAAATTTTGTGCACAAATAATAGCACCCTTGCTCTGACTACCCTGACTTCTGAAGGAGTGCTCCAACTCTGAAGACATACAACTGGAGAATTGCTAATGTTAACCGTCTCTAACCACAACCATTTCTCCCCTACTGTCTCTAAATAAACTGATATATATACAGCTCCACCCCACAGTATCAGTTTCTCTGGTTTTACTAGTTATACTACAGTGTGTTTTAGGGAAATGAACATTTGTATTTCATAAACCATGGACAACAAAGAGAAAGAGAGAAAGAGAGAGAGAGAGAGACAGAGACAGAGAGAAAGAGAGAGAGCGAGAGACAGAGACAGAGAGAAAGAGACAGAGAGAGAGAGAGTGAGAGAGAGACAGAGAGAAAGAGAGAGAGAGAGAGAGAGTGAGAGAGAGAGCACACACCCAGCCAGGCGACTGCATTATGATCTTTATGTCAGCTTATGGTTTATGGTAAGGAAGTTAGTCAGCATGCTAATCTCTCCTGTCTGTAAATTAACACACAAATTGCCCACTGCCCCGTCCACCGCAGTAACACATACAGTGACAGTGTAATTATCTGGCCCACTTTCGTGTTTTATTGTTTGTGGTAATTGCATGAGCTGTCATCTGGTACTGTTCAATGGGGTGTTTATAATGATCTGGCATAGTCTTGTTCACTTTTGTGTTTACGGTAGTTGCATTAGCTCACCTGCTAATGATAAATTATCTCCAAGCTAATTTCTACTGTTTATGGTAAGTTATTTAATGCTAGCATGCTAAAAGCACCAAAACATAGGACTGGTTACCAACAGGACATGGACTGCAGATGTTTAGTGCGAACACAGCTTAAGACAAACAGATTCAGCTCTTATTTTTATTTGAGTCAATATATTCCAATATGTGGTCTCCAATTGATTTGATGAGTATTTAAAATAGAAACCATGTGGTTCATTAATGGATAAAGGAATTTAATATGTTTATTAGATTATTTTTACAACCATATGAGGTCAGCTGTCTTCAGAATGTCCCCACCTGTCTTTCAAGTCCAGTCTGAAGGCTCCCAGTCAGATGTTGAGCCTTCTGTGAAACCCTGTGACTAATGATGAACACAAAAATGAAAACAGGTAATAATAATGACAACCCCAACCTCAACCTGACCATTTCAAATTTAGGAAACTGGGATAGGCAGGGAGTTGGGAGAAAAGAGAGGGCATCTACTCATACAGAGTAGACAATAAAGGACTTCCAAGAAGAAATTGGGAAAAGATCCTTCTATAAATAATCTATAAAGATATCTATAATTAGATAACTATCTATAACGATCTATAATCTATAAAAATGTGCTCCAAATTGCATTCGAATACAATTTACCTTCAATATTTTTATTAAAAAAAATAATACTGTGGTTTTCAAGTCCTGTTTACCACCCTGTTATTTTACCTCAGAATAAAACAAGCGGATTTTCTTTTCACAGAGGACTCGTAAATATATACTCTGCTCTGATTGGAAGTATGTCATTAAATAAAAATGACTAACTAAAATAAGTAAAAGAACATTTGGAGCACAAAGTAAAAATCTGTATGAATTTTAACTGATTTTTATCTCTCAGATCTGGGAGAGTTGGTGTGTTCCGTATTTGATGTTTTTATAAGGAGTGATGTGTGCTGTCCAGCGGTCATCATGAATGTGTTCCCTTATACTCTCACATTAGCCTGTTCCACTGCACTCATCATAATAAAGGTTCCTGAATGGCTGTGGACACTGATCTAGAAAAATAACTTTTACATTATGGAAGGGTTCTTTAAAGGTTCTTCATACTCTCATACTATTTACAATAACGCATGTCCAACAAAACATTCATTTTCTAGGAAACAAAAGTGGTTCTTCTGTTGGCATGGTGTCAAGAACCATATCTGGAACCTTTATATTCAAGAGTGCACAGCTGTTGTTTACTGCCATTCACATTATTGTCCATTAGCTCTGCAGCAGTCAGAAAATACCTTCATTCTGTCATTCAGATGATGCTTGCACTATTATCAGCATTATGTCTGTAATGCTTCTTAATGGCATTTTATTACCTTGTATTTTGCACTTTGTACATTTCTTTGTATTTTTATTTGGTACTTTGGTACTTTAAATGTGAGAAAGATGTTTATTTTCTTGAAAACTGTAGAGGGTAACAAGCTGTTTTTACATGAAAATGTGTAAATATACTATTTGGGTGTAAAAGTGATTTATTTTAACACAAACTGCAAACTTAATTAATCTACTACTTTTGCATATTTAACAGTTACAGTCCATGTTGTTCTTTACTTTTTAAAAAGTTTGAGGTGGAATTTTTAACACAGAAATAAAAATGAAGAATATTGTAACCCCAGAGTGCTGTTTGCACCATTTACACAAATACAAACATTCAGGCTGATCAACAAGACAGACATAAAAAAGCACAGTATTCATTTTCCATGGGGAGGTGGGGTAAAGCAATTATTGGCTGAGATTCTCAATGATTTTAGTATACAAAATTGTTGGTACCCCTCGGTTAATGAAAGAAAAACCCACAATGGTCACAGAAATAACTTGAATCTGACAAAAGTAACAATAAATAAAAAATCTATGAAAATTAACCAATGAAAGTCAGACATTGCTCTTCAACCATGCTTCAACAGAATTAAAAAATAATAATAATAAACTCATAAAACAGGCCTGGACAGAAATTATGGCACCCTTAAATTAATATTTTGTTGCACAACCTTTTGACACAATCACTGCAATCAAATTATTCCTGTAACCGTCAATGAGACTTCTGCACCTCTCAGCAGGTATTTTGGCCCACTCCTCATGAGCAAACTGCTCCAGTTGTCTCAGGTTTGAAGGGAGCTTTTTCCAGACGGCATGTTTCAGCTCCTTCCAAAGATGCTCAATAGGATTTAGGTCAGGGCCACTTCAGAATAGTCCAGTGTTTTCCTCTTAGCCATTCTTGGGTGTTTTTAGCTGTGTTTTGGGTCATTATCCTGTTGCAAGACCCATGACCTGAAACTGAGACCAAGCTTTCTGACATTGGGCAGCACATTTCTCTCTAGAATCCCTTGATAGTCTTGAGATTTCATTGTACCCTGCACAGATTCAAGACACCCTGTGCCAGATGCAGCAAAGCAGCCCCAGAACATAACAGAGCCTCCTCCATGTTTCACAGTCGGGACAGTGTTTTTTTCTTGATATGCTTAATTTTTCCATCTGTGAACATAAAGCTGATGTGCCTTGGCAAAAAGTTCCATTTTGTCTCATCTGTCCATAGGACATTCTCCCAGAAGCTTTGGGGCTTGTCAACATGTAGTTTGGCAAATTACATTCTGGCTTTTTTATGATTTGTTTTCTACAATGGTGTCCTCCTTGGTCGTCTCCCATGAAGTCCACTTTGGCTCAAACAACGATGGATGGTGCGATCTGACACTGATGTTCCTTGAGCTTGAAGTTCATCTTTAATCTCTTTAGAGGTTTTTCTGGGCTCTTTTGTTACCATTCATATTATCTGTCTCTTTGATTTGTCATCGGTTTTCCTCCTGTGGCCACATCCAAAGAGGTTGGTTACAGTCCCATGGATCTTAAATTTCTGAATAATATGTGCAACTGTAGTCACGGGAACATCAAGCTGCTTGGAGATGGTCTTATAACCTTTACCTTTAACATGCTTGTCTATAATTTTCTTTCTAATCTCCTGAGACAACTCCTTCCTTTGCTTCCTCTGGACCATGTTGAGTGTGGGACACACCATGTCACCAAACAGCACAGTGACTACCTGTAGCCCTATATATAGGCCCACTGACTGATTACAAGATTGTAGACACCTGTGATGCTAATTAGTGGACACACCTTGATTTAACATGTCCCTTTGGTCACATTATTTTATATAGTACTATCATTTCTGTCCAGGTCTGTTTAACGAGTTTACTTTTTAAAATAATTCTGTTGAAGCAATGGTTCAAAATCAATGTCTGACTTTCATTGATTAATTTTCATAGCATTTTTATTTATTATTACTTTTGTCAGATTCAAGTTTCTGTAACCATTGTGGGTTTTTCTTTCATTCACCGAGGGGTACCAACAATTTTGTCCACGTGTGTAGAAGCTAATTAGATTATCATCACATTTTTTGGAGGTAACAGCAGTCAAGTCGAGTAGCCACTCCCATTTCAGTCATTTATGTCCAGATTTCCTATCCCATGCAAATTGATCATAAGTTTTACAGATCTCCATTTCTACTACTCTACCTCCCTATGTAAAAACAATTCTGCCCAAATAGGGCTTAATAAATAAGAAACAAGTCAACAGGTGTGATGTATTTGCAGTGAGTCATTGTTTCTATTAATGGACTGTGTGGGACGCTGTTGCCTCTCAGAATTATGACTCCCTGCGGGCAATAATAAACAGTTCTAGAAGTAGTGTGGCCACCGTCTCCGTCTCTCTTTTCTGTGCTACTTGCTTTTTAACTTACAGTCATTTTGTAAATACAGGGACACTGTTTGTTAATATTAAGCTAAAAACATTATAAAATTGGTGAAGAGTGCGGATGGATGCAAACAGAGCAGCGGGTGCTGGTATTGACCGAGCAGTGTGGCCGAGAAGTTACTCCACACAAGACAAGACTAAGCCCACAGAGTACAATGGCACATATTATCAAACAGATTGAGGTGCTTGACGAAGCAAGAGAGCAGTAGTCTACCTATGTGGAGAGGTTTGAGCATTTTGTTAAGCTAATGGCATTACTGAGGACAAATGAGTGGCAGTGTTTTTTAGTGTAATGGGAGTTACTATATGTGGCTTACTCTGTAGCCTTATCGCTCCAGAAAAACAGGAAGAGAAAATGTGCAAAAAATTGTGGATGTGTTGCTGGCTCATTTTCCCCCAAAGCCCATAGTGATTGCAGAGTGTTCCCGCTTTATAAACGCAACCAACATGAAGGGGAAAGCATTGCACAGCATGTGGCTGTTTTAAAGAAGCTGGCCAAGCACTGTGAATTTGGAGTTTATTTAGAAGATGCGCTAGATGATTGTTGGTATGTGGTAAGCTATGAAGCCACTCAGAGAAAGCTCCTCACAGAAGCTACAATTACATACAAAAGAGCTCTGGACATAGCCATGCCCATGAAACAGTAGCGAGAGAATCTCAGCACCTCAGTAATTCATTGAAAGTCAATGCAATGTCCATCTCCACCTTCAAATGTTCCAGATGTGGCGAGACAAATCACAAGGAAAGTGAATTAAAGGGAACCGCATTAACTCTATAACTTATAACTATAACATAAAAGGACCAATTTCTAGTATGTGCAGAAGCAAAAAAACAAAGCCTGACAGTAAATATCAGAGACACGCCTAAGAAAGGACACATACACAAGGTGGAAACTAACAACACTGCTCAACAACTCAACTACAGACACAGAACTGGCATTACATACAATCACAGCTGTCCAGAATGACACAGCAGGGGTGAGTGTGACAAAGGATACTAACTCGATGCAGTGATTTTGATAAGGCCAGAGGTGGAAGGACTGCCAATTAACATGGAACTAGACACAGGTGCAGCAGCGTCTCTGATCTCTGAAGAGCTGTACAGAGATAAACTAGCTCATGTACGTCTGAGTAACACCAGAATGGTCCTGAAGACTTACACAGGTGAAATGATGGCACCTGAAGGAGTCATTAAAGAGTCAAGTTGAACAAACAGAGTTTGACTCCCTCTCTATGCAGTAAATGGAAATGGACCTGCACTTTTTGGCCGTGAGTGGCTTCACAGAATAAGACTAAACTGAAGTGAGATCAAATCAGTAAGGTGTGCACCAGGCTGATGTTGAGACACTGGACACTTTGCTAAAAAGGCATGCTAATGTCTTTAAAAAGGCCTGGGAACAGTCAAGTCAAGTCAAGTAACACTGACTTTGAAACCTGATCAGCAGCCTAAATTCCTACAAACACGCGTGGTACCGTACGCACTCCGACCCAAAGTGGAAGCTGAGCTAGAGCGACTACAAAAACAAGGAGTGATCTCACCAGTGGAGTTCAGTGAGTGGGTGACCCCAATCGTACCAGTGAATCCAGCTCTTTGTGCTGAGTATTATTCTTTACCACGTATAGAGGATTTGTCTACATCACTTGCCAATGGACAGCGCTTCAGCAAGCTGGATTTTTCACAAGCTTAACTGCAGGTAGCAGTTAGTGAGAAGTTCCATCAATGCCTCACAATCACTGCTCAAAAGGGTCTGTTTGTTTATAACAGACTACCCTGTGGAATTACCTCATCACCCTCCATCTTTCAAAGAGTGATGGATCCAGTGCTGCAAGGACTCCCTAACATGCATTGTTTTCTTGATGACATCTTAGTCACAGGTGCTGAGGATGAAAAGGTGCTGTGCATCTGAAAAGCTTGGGGGCAGTTTTGCATCGTCTTGAGAAATTTGTGTCCAGGTACAGCAGGAAAAGTGTGAGGTCGTTAAGAGTTCATTGGAGTACCTGGGACACACTATTGATGTGGCAGGACTTCACAAGTCTCCAGACAAGGTACGAGCGATCGTAGAGGCTCCAGCTCCAGTTATTGTGAGTCAACTAAGGTCATTTTTAGGGCTAATCAACTATTATGTCAGATTTGTCCCTAACCTAGCTACCACACTACATCCTCTGAATGCATTGTTGTATAAAATGTGAAGTGGAATTGGTCAGTAGAATGTGAGAAGGCATTCCAGGAAGCCAAAAACCAGTTGGCAAGCAAGAGTGTACTGACTCATTATGACCCACAACTTCCAATCAGGCTAGCATGTGACACCTCACCATATGCCGTCGGGGCTGTGATTTCTCATGTGATGTCTGACCGGCAGGAAGAACCCATAGCTTTTGTCTCGAGGACATTAAATAAGGCAGAACAAATGTATGCCCATATAGAATGGGAGGCACTGGGATCATTTTTGGTGTCAGAAAGTTTCATGCTTATCTTTATGGACGGCATTTCACCTTGTTCACTTACCACCGTCCTGAGCCCCAACAAAGCAACTCCTTCCAAGGATGCAAAACGACTTCAAAGACTCTTGTACTTGCTGCCTATAATTACACAATTCAGTACAGAAGTGCTGCTGACCATGGTAATGCAGATGAATTGTCCAGCCTACCACTTCCAGCACAACACAAAGAGAAAACAGGATCAGTTCATCTTATTCATCAGTTGGCGGTATTGCAAAAAGGCAGATCAGACATCGGTAAAGAGACTAGATCTGATCCTACCCTTTGTAAGGTTTCGGAAATGGTGTCAACAGGATGTTTCCCCACCACAAAAGGTCCTTGTAGTGACCTAACCCCATATCTAATCAGACAGAACGGGTTTACAACCTTTCAGGGTTGTCTGATGTGGGGCAACTGAGTAGTTGAGGTGGTCGGGCATTGATGCTCACATTGAAGAAAAATCTAAAACTTGTACCCCATCACCATACTGCTCCATACTTTACCCCATCACCATACTGCTCCATACTTTACCCCATCATCATACTGCTCCATAATTCATCTCATCACCATACTGCTCCATACTTTACCCCATCACCATACTGCTCCATACTTTACCCCATCACCATACTGCTCCATAATTCATCTCATCACCATACTGCTCCATACTTTACCCACATCACCATACTGCTCCATACTTTTCCCCATCACCATACTGCTCCATACTTTTCCCACATCACCATACTGCTCCATACTTTACCCCATCACCATACTGCTCCATACTTTACCCCATCACCATACTGCTCCATAATTCACCTCATCACCATACTGCTCCATACTTTACCCCATCACCATACTGCTCCATAATTCACCTCATCACCATACTGCTCCATACTTTACCCCATCACCATACTGCTCCATAATTCACCTCATCACCATACTGCTCCATACTTTACCCCATCACCATACTGCTCCATACTTTACCCCATCACCATACTGCTCCATACTTTACCCCATCACCATACTGCTCCATACTTTACCCCATCACCATACTGCTCCATACTTTACCCACATCACCATACTGCTCCATACTTTTCCCCATCACCATACTGCTCCATACTTTTCCCACATCACCATACTGCTCCATACTTTACCCCATCACCATACTGCTCCATACTTTACCCCATCACCATACTGCTCCATAATTCACCTCATCACCATACTGCTCCATACTTTACCCCATCACCATACTGCTCCATAATTCACCTCATCACCATACTGCTCCATACTTTACCCCATCACCATACTGCTCCATAATTCACCTCATCACCATACTGCTCCATAATTCACCTCATCACCATACTGCTCCATACTTTACCCCATCACCATACTGCTCCATACTTTACCCCATCACCATACTGCTCCATAATTCACCTCATCACCATACTGCTCCATACTTTACCCCATCACCATACTGCTCCATAATTCACCTCATCACCATACTGCTCCATAATTCACCCCATCACCATACTGCTCCATACTTTACCTCATCACCATACTGCTCCATAATTCACCTCATCACCATACTGCTCCATACTTTACCCCATCACCATACTGCTCCATACTTTACCCCATCACCATACTGCTCCATAATTCACCTCATCACCATACTGCTCCATACTTTACCCCATCACCATACTGCTCCATAATTCACCTCATCACCATACTGCTCCATACTTTACCCCATCACCATACTGCTCCATAATTCACCTCATCACCATACTGCTCCATAATTCACCTCATCACCATACTGCTCCATACTTTACCCCATCACCATACCGCTCCATACTTTACCCCATCACCATACCACTCCATACTTTACCCCATCACCATAACGCTCCATACTTTACCCCATCACCATACCGCTCCATACTTTACCCCATCACCATACCGCTCCATAATTCATCTCATCACCATACTGCTCCATACTTTACCCCATCACCATACTGCTCCATACTTTACCCCATCACCATACTGCTCCATACTTTACCCCATCACCATACTGCTCCATAATTCACCTCATCACCATACTGCTCCATACTTTACCCCATCACCATACTGCTCCATAATTCACCTCATCACCATACTGCTCCATAATTCACCTCATCACCATACTGCTCCATACTTTACCCCATCAACATACTGCTCCATACTTTACCCCATCACCATACTGCTCCATAATTCACCTCATCACCATACTGCTCCATAATTCACCCCATCACCATACTGCTCCATACTTTACCTCATCACCATACTGCTCCATAATTCACCTCATCACCATACTGCTCCATACTTTACCCCATCACCATACTGCTCCATACTTTACCCCATCACCATACTGCTCCATAATTCACCTCATCACCATACTGCTCCATACTTTACCCCATCACCATACTGCTCCATAATTCACCTCATCACCATACTGCTCCATAATTCACCCCATCACCATACTGCTCCATACTTTACCTCATCACCATACTGCTCCATAATTCACCTCATCACCATACCACTCCATACTTTACCCCATCACCATACTGCTCCATAATTCACCTCATCACCATACTGCTCCATAATTCACCTCATCACCATACTGCTCCATACTTTACCCCATCACCATACTGCTCCATAATTCATCTCATCACCATACTGCTCCATACTTTACCCCATCACCATACTGCTCCATACTTTTCCCCATCACCATACTGCTCCATACTTTACCCCATCACCACACTGCTCCATACTTTACCTCATCACCATACTGCTCCATAATTCACCTCATCACCATACTGCTCCATAATTCATCTCATCACCATACTGCTCCATACTTTACCCCATCACCATACTGCTCCATACTTTTCCCCATCACCATACTGCTCCATACTTTACCCCATCACCACACTGCTCCATAATTCACCTCATCACCATACTGCTCCATACTTTACCCCATCACCACACTGCTCCATACTTTACCTCATCACCATACTGCTCCATAATTCACCTCATCACCATACTGCTCCATAATTCACCCCATCACCATACTGCTCCATACTTTACCTCATCACCATACTGCTCCATAATTCACCTCATCACCATACTGCTCCATACTTTACCTCATCACCATACTGCTCCATAATTCACCTCATCACCATACTGCTCCATACTTTACCCCATCACCATACTGCTCCATAATTCATCTCATCACCATACTGCTCCATAATTCACCTCATCACCATACTGCTCCATAATTCACCTCATCACCATACTGCTCCATACTTTACCCCATCACCATACTGCTCCATAATTCATCTCATCACCATACTGCTCCATACTTTACCCCATCACCATACTGCTCCATACTTTTCCCCATCACCATACTGCTCCATACTTTACCCCATCACCATACTGCTCCATACTTTACCTCATCACCATACTGCTCCATAATTCACCTCATCACCATACTGCTCCATACTTTACCCCATCACCATACTGCTCCATACTTTTCCCCATCACCATACTGCTCCATACTTTTCCCCATCACCATACTGCTCCATACTTTACCCCATCACCATACTGCTCCATACTTTACCCCATCACCATACTGCTCCATACTTTACCCCATCACCATACCGCTCCATACTTTACCCCATCACCATACCACTCCATACTTTACCCCATCACCATACCGCTCCATACTTTACCCCATCACCATACCGCTCCATACTTTACCCCATCACCATACCGCTCCATAATTCATCTCATCACCATACTGCTCCATACTTTACCCCATCACCATACTGCTCCATAATTCACCTCATCACCATACTGCTCCATACTTTACCCCATCACCATACTGCTCCATAATTCACCTCATCACCATACTGCTCCATAATTCACCTCATCACCATACTGCTCCATACTTTACCCCATCACCATACTGCTCCATACTTTACCCCATCACCATACTGCTCCATAATTCACCTCATCACCATACGGCTCCATAATTCACCCCATCACCATACTGCTCCATACTTTACCTCATCACCATACTGCTCCATAATTCACCTCATCACCATACTGCTCCATACTTTACCCCATCACCATACTGCTCCATACTTTACCCCATCACCATACTGCTCCATAATTCACCTCATCACCATACTGCTCCATACTTTACCCCATCACCATACTGCTCCATAATTCACCTCATCACCATACTGCTCCATAATTCACCCCATCACCATATTGCTCCATACTTTACCTCATCACCATACTGCTCCATAATTCACCTCATCACCATACTGCTCCATACTTTACCCCATCACCATACTGCTCCATACTTTACCCCATCACCATACTGCTCCATAATTCACCTCATCACCATACTGCTCCATACTTTACCCCATCACCATACTGCTCCATAATTCACCTCATCACCATACTGCTCCATACTTTACCCCATCACCATACTGCTCCATAATTCACCTCATCACCATACTGCTCCATAATTCACCTCATCACCATACTGCTCCATACTTTACCCCATCACCATACTGCTCCATACTTTACCCCATCACCATACTGCTCCATAATTCACCTCATCACCATACTGCTCCATACTTTACCCCATCACCATACTGCTCCATAATTCACCTCATCACCATACTGCTCCATACTTTACCCCATCACCATACTGCTCCATAATTCACCTCATCACCATACTGCTCCATAATTCACCTCATCACCATACTGCTCAATAATTCACCCCATCACCATACTGCTCCATACTTTACCTCATCACCATACTGCTCCATAATTCACCTCATCACCATACTGCTCCATACTTTACCCCATCACCATACTGCTCCATAATTCATCTCATCACCATACTGCTCCATAATTCACCTCATCACCATACTGCTCCATACTTTACCCCATCACCATACTGCTCCATAATTCATCTCATCACCATACTGCTCCATACTTTACCCCATCACCATACTGCTCCATACTTTTCCCCATCACCATACTGCTCCATACTTTACCCCATCACCACACTGCTCCATACTTTACCTCATCACCATACTGCTCCATAATTCACCTCATCACCATACTGCTCCATACTTTACCCCATCACCATACTGCTCCATACTTTTCCCCATCACCATACTGCTCCATACTTTTCCCCATCACCATACTGCTCCATACTTTACCCCATCACCATACTGCTCCATACTTTACCCCATCACCATACTGCTCCATACTTTACCCCATCACCATACTGCTCCATACTTTACCCCATCACCATACCGCTCCATACTTTACCCCATCACCATACCGCTCCATACTTTACCCCATCACCATACCGCTCCATAATTCATCTCATCACCATACTGCTCCATACTTTACCCCATCACCATACTGCTCCATACTTTACCCCATCACCATACTGCTCCATACTTTACCCCATCACCATACTGCTCCAGAATTCACCTCATCACCATACTGCTCCATACTTTACCCCATCACCATACTGCTCCATACTTTACCTCATCACCATACTGCTCCATAATTCACCTCATCACCATACTGCTCCATAATTCACCTCATCACCATACTGCTCCATACTTTACCCCATCACCATACTGCTCCATACTTTACCCCATCACCATACTGCTCCATAATTCACCTCATCACCATACTGCTCCATACTTTACCCCATCACCATACTGCTCCATAATTCACCTCATCACCATACTGCTCCATAATTCACCCCATCACCATACTGCTCCATACTTTACCTCATCACCATACTGCTCCATAATTCACCTCATCACCATACTGCTCCATACTTTACCCCATCACCATACTGCTCCATAATTCATCTCATCACCATACTGCTCCATAATTCACCTCATCACCATACTGCTCCATACTTTACCCCATCACCATACTGCTCCATAATTCATCTCATCACCATACTGCTCCATACTTTACCCCATCACCATACTGCTCCATACTTTTCCCCATCACCATACTGCTCCATACTTTACCCCATCACCATACTGCTCCATACTTTACCTCATCACCATACTGCTCCATAATTCACCTCATCACCATACTGCTCCATACTTTACCCCATCACCATACTGCTCCATACTTTTCCCCATCACCATACTGCTCCATACTTTTCCCCATCACCATACTGCTCCATACTTTACCCCATCACCATACTGCTCCATACTTTACCCCATCACCATACTGCTCCATACTTTACCCCATCACCATACCGCTCCATACTTTACCCCATCACCATACCGCTCCACACTTTACCCCATCACCATACCGCTCCATACTTTACCCCATCACCATACCGCTCCATACTTTACCCCATCACCATACTGCTCCATACTTTACCCCATCACCATACCGCTCCACACTTTACCCCATCACCATACCGCTCCATACTTTACCCCATCACCATACCGCTCCACACTTTACCCCATCACCATACCGCTCCATACTTTACCCCATCACCATACCGCTCCACACTTTACCCCATCACCATACCGCTCCATACTTTACCCCATCCCCAGTTTAGAATACAGGGAGCTCTAAAACTGAAACTGACAGAACAGTGGCCTACAGTGAGTCCGTTACTGAACATAACAGTATGAGAACTACTCCCCCCACTCGGCTTCCTGCATCCTGTTATTGGGAACTGGATATTAGCAGATCAAACAGTCAGTTTCGTTCCTCGTTGTAGCCAAGACCAAAAAGAGGTCAGATGAACTTACTTGTGTGAGCAGACATGGCCTAAAGGTGTGTTGGTTTAATCCCTGGGACAGGAACACTACACTTTCTCTGGCTCTCTCTACTTCATTCTTTCACTTGAAAACATGGAAACAAAAATGTTATCTCTCCCTTTCTCAGATATGGACACACACACACACACACACACACTTTTAGCTGAATAACCATTTAGCTCACAGACATTATTAATACACATACATTATACGGAAGTATTGAGACCTTTTGGGAGTTGATCCTGCTTCTGTTGGAGTAACTGTCTCCACTGCCCAGGGAAGAAGACTTTCTACTAGATTCTGGAGGAGGAACATTGCTGTAAGGAACCCAGAGAACACAGTTCTTCCACTGCTCCACAGCTCAATGCTGGGGGGCTTTACACCCCTCTAGCCCACACCCATGCTAATAGGTCAATGATGATCTATTCTATTAGCAGTGCTTCTCCACAGGGAAGTTGTGTATTTGCACATCCGTGTCAGCAATATATACAGTGTTGTACAAAAATACAGACTGTTAATTACAATATTTATGTCTGTGGGACAATTCACACAGCAGAACAAGGATGGTCTTTGTTCCCCCAGCACTCATGCATTTTAAGAGAGGTACAGCTTAAGATAAGATAAGATAGTCCTTTATTAGTCCCGCAGTGGGGAAATTCTCAGTGTTACAGCAGAAAGGGATAGCAAGACACTCAGTTACAAAAAATGATAAATAATTTTGGGGGGGGGGGGGGGGGGGTATTGCACATAGTATTTTTGCATTGAGGGACCTCTGTTCCCTGAACATGTGTGTGTAGTGTAAGTGTGTGTGTAGTTTAAGTGTGTGTGTGTGTGTATGTGTGTATAGTTTAAGTGTGTGTGTAGTTTAAGTGTGTGTGTGTGTATGTGTGTATAGTTTAAGTGTGTGTGTAGTTAAGTGTGTGTGTTTGTGGTCCGCTGGGAGCAGTGCTGGTTGTGGAGTCTGACGGCAGCAGGAAGGAAGGACCTGTGATACCTCTCCTTCACACACTTGGGGTAAAGCAGCCTGTCGCTAAAGGAGACATGCATCGGGTAGTCTCATGCATGGGGTGGGAGCTGTTCTCCAGCTTGGCGGTCATCCTCCTGTCTCCCACTTCTAAGAAGCACCCCAGGACAGAGCCGGCCCTCTTTATGAGTTTGTCCAGTCTCTTCTTATCTGCTGTCGAGATGCTACTGCCCCAGCAGACCACTCCATAAAAGATGGCAGATGCCACCACTGTGTGGAAGAACGTCCTCAGGAGTGCTCCCTGCACCCCAAAGGACCTCAGTCTCCTCAGCAGGTAGAGTCTGCTCTGGCCTTTCTTGTAGAGATCAGCATTGTTGACTGACCAGTCCAGTTTGTTGTTCAGATAAACACCCAGGTATTTATAAGAGTCCACTCTCTCGATGTTCATACCCTGGATGTTCACTGATAGAGGGGGGTGTCTGCACCTGCGGAAATCCACCACCAACTCTTTGGTCTTTCCAGCGTTTATCTAAAGGTGGTTCTGCAGACACCAGTCCACAAAGTCCTGAATAAGTTCTCTGTACTCGCTGTCCTCCTCATTGTATATGAGGGCGACGATCGCTGAGTCATCAGAGAACTTCTGGAGGGGACAGGTCGGTGAGCTGTACATGAAGTCAGCAGTGTACAGGGTGAAGAGACCATTCCCTGAGGGGCTCCTGTGCTGTGGGAGGTTGGAGCTGCCAGACGATGAGCCATTAGGGGATGATGATGACTGTGAGCTAAAAGTTGTGAGAGAGGGGGGAGGGCAGCATGATGGTGGTGCTGCTGATTGGGGATACAGCAGGTCTGTGTAGAGGGAGGGCTAGGTGATTGATCAAATCTGTTGAAAAATAGATTGAGATCATTCACCCACTTCTGGTCCCCCGCCACCTGGGAGTTGGACTTTGTGTGGCCAGAGATGGTTTGAAGGCCTTTCCACACTCCCCTGATGTTGTTCTGCTGCAACTGTTCCTCCAGCTTCTTCCTGTAGCTGGCTTTCCCCTCCCTGATCTTCCTTCTCAGTTCCCTCTGCACAGCTTTCAGCTCATCCTTGTCACCATTTCTGAAGGCCCTCTTTTTCGCTTTTAGGAGAGCCTTTATATCTGGATTAATCCATGGCTTGTTGTTGGAAAAACACCGAACAGTCTTGGTGGGCATGGTGTTCATACAGAAGTTGACGTAGTCCGTAATGCAGTGAGTGAGATTGTCAATGTCCTCCCCATTAGGATCACACAGTTCTTCCCACACCGTTGTTTTGAAGCAGTCCTTCAGAGCCTCCTCAGACTCCTTAGACCATTTCTTCACTGTACGGGTGACAGCTGGTTCCCTATGTACAATGGGTTTGTACACAGGCAGAAGATGAACCAGACTGTGATCAGATCTTCCAAGGGGAGGGAGAGATGACTAGTTGTATGCCTCCTTTGTGTTGGCAAAAAACAGGTCCAGTGTTTTTATGTCTCTGGTGTGGCAGGTTACATACTGGGTGAAGGTGGACAGAGTGGAGGATGGAGGAGCATGGTTGAAGTCTCCGGAGATAAGAAGGAGGGCCTGCAGGTTCTGTGTCTGCAGCCTGCACACAGCTGAGTGCAGGACATCACAAGCCGAGTCAGCGTTAGCAGAGGGGGGGACGTACGCAGCTATCATGATAACATGTGAGAATTCCCTCGGGAGATAGCACGGTCATGCCCCTATATTTATTATAAGATGTAGTGATGTACTGCTGGCCCCTTGTCCCCTTGGCCCTGCTCAGCAAACTGCCACTGTTGGGCCCTTGAGCAAGGCCCTTTACCCTCTCTGCTCCCCGGGCACTGGAGTTGGCTGCCCACCGCTCTGGGTGTGTGTACTCACTGCCCCTAGTCACTAGTGTGTGTGTGTTAACTACCACAGATGGGTTAAATGCGGAGGACACATTTTGCTGTACAGTGACAAATACGTGCACCTTTACCTTTACCTTTACTATGGAGCCTAAAAGTGCAGACCCTAGTCAATTAAAGCTTCCATCTTTTAATGGCCTGTCTCCAGATGATATTGTACAGACAGAGAGATTAGAGAACAAGTCAGATGATCTTTGCTATGGGTAAATGAGAGCATGGCATTACCAATCTGTCATGAGATTTCTCTGGTAGGTTATGCCCCACTGCAAGAGACTTGCCACTGCATACCACATTTCAGCATGACGCCGTTAAAGCCCTTTTAAAGCAACTTCAGAGTTTGATTCTTTAATCAGGATGCATGGTATTGATATGAAAGAGTCATCAGAAATCTTCTTATTGGCATTTCTGATGACATCAATACCGTGCATCCTGACTGAAAAACTGTAAGAAAAATGTGAACAATACTTGTTCACATCAGTCAAATCACATCAAATGTATTTGTATTGCGCTTTTCACAAAGCAGCTTTACAGGAATCAGTAAGAGGACAGGAGGTCAAAAAACATACAAACCTTAAACCCCCAAAGGCCACAGTGCAGGGGAAAAGGGGGAGCCTGGCAGTCAGTATTCCATTAGGTCTGGCCGGATCAGGGGGCAGTCATTTACTGGGAGAAGGTAAAGAGACAGAGTTAGTTCTGAGAGGATTTTATAGAGATCAGAGAATGCTGAGCAGCATCAGAGTGTGTCTGACGACTGCGGCAGGTCTGACTATAACAGCCTAATTAAAAGGAGAGAGCCAGAAGGTAACACAGACACAGGAGCTCCCTGAAGTGCTAGCATCCATCTGCTCCACCGTCCACAAACCTGAGCGATCGTGGGGTATAGAGTTAGTTAGGGTAGCGAAGCACCAGCAGCATCTGTGACTTATCAGCAAGCCCATCAGCAATTGGAAGTTTAAGCTAAGCGACACAATCAGACAATGTTTATGCAGCTGTCCCATATTTAATATGACAATTTGTATGCCCAAGAAAAAGAGTATCATCAAGACAGGAATACAATTCAAGATCATTGTAATGTCACTGTTTGAGATTAAACAAAAGATAATAGTGTAGTGTACCCTATCACCCCTGCCCACCAAAAAGGTCCCATCAAATGTCCATAGGTCATAAATTCATCCTGCAGTAAGTGCAGCTTATCAGCCAGGTCCTGAATAAGGTGAATTACTGGATTACAGGAGCAAGAGACAGAATGAGTCTGATGAAGAGGAATTATGGGAAATAACCCAATAAACCTTTTAGCATTTATAGAGCACACAGTCCAAGAGGGTGCATTTGAGACAGAGGTATTAGTTGAAGGAAGGAAAAGTCCTCTTCCAGAGGAAAGTGAGCCAGAGCTAAGACTCTAGTTACAGCTGGCCAACATGTCAACTCCTGTAGGCTTCCTTTCTATAGCCTATAGAGAGTGGGAGATTGTAAACGGTTCAGAGGATATCCACATGGCAGGTTAACAGCATATATTGGTGGATTCCCCTGCTCAGCAGTGTTGGATTAAACGTGCAGACTAAATCACAGATGTTTAAAGGTACATTTGACTTCACATCAGATTTGAAAAAAAAAATACAATGTGCAATACCCCCCCCCCACGTGCAATTAAGAGTCATTTGCAATAACCTGTAAATAATATTGTTATTGCTCTTTAATTTCTTATTTATATTGTGTATATAGTGTAATTTATTTATCTACATTTTTGTATCTTGTGTCTTGCTATCCCTTTCTGCTGTGACACTAAGATTTTCCCCACTGTGGGACTAATAAAGCATTATCTTATCTTATCTTATCTTGACTGAACATCAGAAGGTAATTTGTTTGTTTCTTAGGCTATCAAGTTTTAAGTAATTAGCTGATGAATGTGTTGTGGTATGTTTTTTAATGGAGAAATCCCTATACAGGGATAATGATTCTGTGTAGCTGTACATTCTCTACATTCTCTACATGCTTTTGATAGAATGGCCAGTTTGAAGCCACTTCCACAGTAAAGTGAGAAGCTATAACTGCTATCTAATCTAAGTAAAAGACAGTGTAGGAGAACAGTGATTAGCCACTATTAAGAGAATTGTGGGATTGGTTTGATGGTTTGGATTGGTCTAACTGCATATTTGTCTTGCAGTGTGTTGGATAGGTATTTGAGGTGTAATGCAGTATTTATACTGTTGTGAATGGAGTGTGTTTTGGCACTTGAGCCGGTGTTCTTTTTTTAAATAAAATTTCTGCTGCTTATTTACCTGTTGTAAATAAAACTTTAGAATATGAATTCCTTAATAATAAAAATTCAGCTCCCTCTCCAACACTCGCCCCCTCCCAATCTCTCTCTATCTCTCTATCTCTATTGCACACCCACTCTCAGTCTGACCCAGGACTTCTTCAGAAATGGACATGAAACACATTCTCCTCATCTTATCAGGTAAAGCCAACCAGCCTCAATTCAGCTCTCTCTCTCTCTCTCTGTTGATTGGCTTGTTCACAGGTGTTCACAGGTGCTGAGTACAGACTAACCTTAGATTAAGATTAGGATTAGTTTAGACTGAAGTATGATGGTCAGGGTGGAAACATGGGGAGCTCAGAAAACTAGGGGTTCAGGTCCAGCTTAAAAAAACTGTGAATCTCAACAATGAGAGTGTCTACCTGTAATTAACTCCATATAACATTAGAATAAACCCAAATAATCATAAAGTCAGTGGTCAGTGAGAGTGTCTACCTGTAATTAACTCCATATAACATTAGAATAAGACCAAATAAACAGAAATAAAGTGGTCAGTAAGAGTGTCTATCTGTAAATAACTCTATATAACATTAGAATAAACCCAAATAAACATAAAGTCAGTGGTCAGTGAGAGTGTCTACCTGTAATTAACTGTATATAACATTAGAATAAACCCAAATAAACATAAAGTCAGTGGTCAGTGAGAGTGTCTATCTGTAAATAACTCTATATAACATTAGAATAAACCCAAATAAACATAAAGTCAGTGGTCAGTGAGAGTGTCTACCTGTAATTAACTGTATATAACATTAGAATAAATCCAAATAAACATAAAGTCAGTGGTCAGTGAGAGTGTCTACCTGTAATTAACTCTATATAACAGAATAAACCCAAATAAACATAAAGGCAGTGGTCAGTGAGAGTGTCCACCTGTAATTAACTGTATATAACATTAGAATAAATCCAATGAAACATAAAGTCAGTGGTCAGTGAGAGTGTCTACCTGTAATTAACTCTATATAACATTAGAATAAACCCAAATAAACAGAAAGTCAGTGGTCAGTGAGAGTGTCTATCTGTAATTAACTTTATATAACATTAGAATAAACCCAAATGAACAGAAAGTCAGTGGTCAGTGAGAGTGTCTACCTGTAATTAACTCTATATAACATTAGAATAAACCCAGTTAAAGTCAGTGGTCAGTGAGAATGTCTATGTTTACCTGGACTTATCCTCATCTTATCAGGTAAAACCAACCAGCCTAAATTCAGCTCTCTCTCTTCCTCCATGATTACTTCTAAATATAAAAAAAAAAATCATTTCAGTTTCATAGAAAGTTTGTGCTTCTTTTAAAAAGTTGTGTCCAGGTGTAAACACATATCATCCTCTAAGGAGACAAACAACTACACTTTTTACTACATTGTTAGTGATTATTTACTGAAATAAATAAAATAAATAAAACCTGTATAAAGAATATGGTACATTTAATGTTTTTTGTTTGTTTCCAATCTGTTGAATTTAGTAAATAAATAGAAATTGTGTCTAAAATGTTTGATATTTGTCAGTGGGTTTACTGTAGGGGATTTATATACTTGTTTACACTCAAGAACGCGTGTCATTAGAACAGAGTGCACAAACTTTTGCTTACAACTATCATAACCACATATGTAATATACTAATCTAAATCACTGTCCCGAGGTTTGTAGATTCAGGAGTTGGTTCTCCTGGGTAACACTACCACAAAAGCTCACCTCTAGAAGTGTAATTTTACTGAAAACACAGAACACTCAAAAGAACAAGATTACCACCATCCCTAAAAACCCTGTGTCTCCATTATTCCTGTTCCTATTTTCCTATTCTCACTTTTCTCCATGAAGTGAATCTGGCAGTAGTTCTTTATAATGTGTCAGAATAGGACCAATAGAAATGCTCTAAAATACCTTGAAATCTTTAAAAATGTTTTGTTCACCTACAGTGTAAATAAGAATACAGTAAGCCTAAAATCATTATGATTTCTTTAAAAATACATTTTAGAAATAAAACCTGAAAGGGTCAGCAGTAGAAGGGCCCTAACAAAATGTAGTGTGGATTATTATTAGTCATATCTAAGCTGAAATGTATCTTTCTAATTCTAGTCTATCAAATATACAGACTATAAGATACAATATACATATATATATATATATATATATATATATATATATATATATATATAGAGAGAGAGAGAGAGAGAGAGGGAGAGAGCAAGCAAAGGAAAGAGTTGTCTCAGGAGATTAGAAAGAAAATTATAGACAAGCATGTTATAGGTAAAGGTTATAAGACCATCTCCAAGCAGCTTGATGTTCCTGTGACTACAGTTACACATTTTATTCAGAAATTTAAGATCCATGGGACTGTAAACAATGATGAGTGATTGGCCACAGGAGGAAAATTGATGACAAATCAAAGAGACAGATAATACGAATGATAACAAAAGAGCCCAGAAAAACTTCTAAAGAGATTAAAGGTGGACTTCAAGCTCAAGGAACATCAGTGTCAGATCGCACCATCCATTGTTGTTTGAGCCAAAGTGGACTTCATGGGAGATGAACAAGGAGGACACCATTGTTGAAAACAAATCATAAAAAAGCCAGACTGGAATTTGCCAAACTACATGTTGACAAGCCCCAAAACTTCTGGGAGAATGTCCTATGGACAGATGAGACAAAACTTACAATAACTTTTTTTGTGCCTTTTTGCCAAGGCACAGCTCTATGTTCACAGATGGAAAAATGAAGCATATCAAGAAAAGAACACTGTCCCAACTGTGAAACATGGAGGAGGCTCTGTTATGTTCTGGGGCTGCTTTGCTGCATCTGGCACAGGGTGTCTTGAATCTGTGCAGGGTACAATGAAATCTCAAGACTATCAAGGGATTCTAGAGAGAAATGTGCTGCCCAGTGTCAGAAAGCTTGGTCTCAGTCACAGGTCATGGGTCTTGCAACAGGATAATGACCCAAAACACAGCTAAAAACACCCAAGAATGGCTAAGAGGAAAACATTGGTCTATTCTGAAGTGACCTTCTATGAGCCCTGATCTAGATCCTATTGAGCATCTTTGGAAGGAGCTGAAATATGCCGTCTGGAAAAGGCTCCCTTCACACCTGAGACAACTGGAGCAGTTTGCTCATGAGGAGTGGGCCAAAATACCTGCTGAGAGGTGCAGAAGTCTCATTGACAGTTACAGGAATCGTTTGATTGCAGTTATTGCCTCAAAAGATTGTGCAACAAAATATTAAGTTAAGGGTGCCATAATTTCTGTCCAGGCCTGTTTCATGAGTTTATATTTTTAATAATTCTGTTGAAGCATGGTTTAAAAGTAATGTCTGACTTTCACTGGTTAATTTTCAGAGAATTTTTATTTATTATTACTTTTGTCAGAGTATTATAATATATAATATAAGTATATATATTATATAAGTTATTTCTGTGGGTTGTGGGTTTTTCTTTCATTAACCGAGGGGTACCAACAATTTTGTCCATATGTGGTGTCTTTGAATTTTAGTTTATTCAAACTAGCTAAGGATATTTTCTGAGTAAACAGTAAAGCACTTTTGTAAGACGCTCTGGGGAAGATCGTCTGCTAAATACCATAAATGTAATGTAATGTAATGTAAATGTAATCTTTATAAATCTATATATTTACACAAATAGAATATTTATTTGCAGTGTTACTTTATTATAAAATGAACTACATGCAGATGTGTGTAGGTGTGTTATGAATAGTAACTGATATTTTGTCTCTGTTTTCAGTATTCTGGGCTTTTACACTTGGGCAAGGGAAACCAAAAGGTAACCCCCCCCCCTCCACACACACACACACACACACACACACAACAGCTCTATTTACACACCAACATGGCATTGACCCAGAGATGCAGAATATAATAATAATAATGATATATATATATATATATATATATATATATATATATATATATATATATATATATATATATATGTATGTATGTATACTATGTAATATTAGTTTTGGGTGCTCATGACCCTGTCACTGATTCACTGTTTGTTCTTCCTTTAGGCACTTTTGGTGTAACAGCACGCATTAACCTTGAGTTGTCACTTCTTGTTACTCTGATTAGTAAACCATTATCCTAACTTGTCTTGCTGAGAAAGGATGAGATTGTTCACCTGGCACCAGTTCTCCAGGTCTCTTATCATTATCAGAGATCAGCCCCACCACAACACAACACAACTTGACAATGGTGGTAGGGCTGGAGATGGCCACACAGTTGTAAGTGTACAGTAAGTACAGCAGGGGGCTCAGGGACACACTGCTTGTGGTCTGTCCGTCAGGAAGTTGGAGATCCAGTTATTAATTACACAAACACAAGCATTTTAACATAAGCACCCCCCAGTGTTCAGGTAAGACAGTGGACTGTGGAGCAGGTGAGTAATGGCATCATTTGTAGAGTGGTTGGGGCAGTAAGTAAACTGTAGTGGGTCCAAGGAGTCCAGCAGAGCAGAAGTGATGAAGTCTCTACCAGTTTTTTAAAGAGTGCTATCTCCTCATGTTCTATCCACTCATGGCTTCTTCTAGTGAAATGTCCTGTGTTTTTTGGACTTTATTGTCCACCAGTTTCCCAAGAAGTCCCCAGACTGCTTATATAAAAATGTAGATGTTCTTGGAGCTGTGCTGCATGTCCCAGTCTGTCATACAGGATTTCCTGCAGGACTGGCCACCCCCTGAACTGGAATTTCCTGTTTCAGCTTTTGTTTGTAGATTGGCATGATTAAGATGGAGGCATGGTCCAACTTAACAAATGATGGTTGAGCTAACAGTGGGGAAAAAAGTATTTAGTCTGTCACCAATTGTGCAAGTTCTCCCACTTAAAAAGATGTGAAAGGCTGTAATTGACATCATAGGTAGATCTCAACTATGAGAGACAAAATGAGAAAAACATTCAGAAAATCACATTGTCTGATTTTTAAAGAATTTATTTGCAAATAATGGTGGAAGTATTTGGTCACCTACGAACAAGCAAGATTTCTGTCTGTCACAGACCTGTAACTTCTTCTTTAAGAGGCTTCTCTGTCCTCCACTCATTACCTGTATTAATGGCACCTGGTTGAACTGGTTAACAGTATAAAAGACACCTGCCCACAACCTCAAACAGTCCCACTCCAAACTCCACTATGGTGAAGACCAAAGAGCTGTCGAAGGACACCAGAAACAAAACTGTAGACCTGCACCAGGCTGGAAGACTGAATCTGCAATAGGCAGCAGCTTGGTGGGAAGAAATCTACTGTGTGAGCAGCAACCTTTGGAGGGAGTTGAAAGTTCATGTTGCCCACCGACAGCCCCAAAACATCACTGCTCTAGAGGAGATCTGCATGGAGGAATGGGCCAACATACCAGCAACGGTGTGTGCCAACCTTGTGAAGACTTACAGGAAACGTTTGACCTCTGTCATTGCCAACAAAGGATATATAACAAAGTATTGAGATGAACTTTTGTTATTGACCAAATACTTATTTTCCACCATTATTTGCAAATAAATTCTTTAAAAATCAGACGATGTGATTTTCAGAATGTTTTTTTCTCATTTTGTCTCATAGTTGAGATCTACCTATTATGTCAATTACAGCCTTTCTCATCTTTTTAAGTGGGAGAACTTGCACAATTGGTGACTCACTAAATACTTTTTTCCCCCCACTGTATGCCTTATAACTGTCTTTGAATGGAGTGTAGCAGTGTATTGATGCCCCTGGTGGGGCAGGTGATGTGTTGGTGAAAGTTCGGCACTGCATGCTTGAAGTTGGCACTGTTAAAGTTCCCAATTGCAATAGGTGCAGCACACCGGTGGTGCGTCTGAAACTGTGTGAGTGCTTCATGAAGCTCACACAGTGTAGTGTCCATGTTAAAGGTAAAGGTGCACGTATTTGTCACTGTACAGCGAAATGTGTCCTCCGCATTTAACCCATCACACACACACTAGTGAACTAGGAGCAGTGAGTACACACACACCCAGAGCGGTGAGCAGCCAACTCCAGCGCCTGGGGAGCAGAGAGCTCAAGGGCCCAACAGTGCTTGCCAAGCCCGGGAATCGAACCCACAACCCTGTTATCGATATCCCGGCGCTCTAACCGCTGAGCCACCACTGACTCACATTGCAGACATATTATAGAACCACGCTGGAGTTCAGTGATCTCTTTAGAACCATCCATTCTTTCAGGCAGACTGCATGGCTAGGGGCTTTATTTTATACACCTGTGGCAATGGCACTGAATTTCTCTACATTTGTATATATCGTGCATGTAATGGAGAAATTATGAAGTGAAGACTGCCATCCCTTGTTTAACAAAGAGGATATTAAACTCTTTATAAATTATGAACTAATTATTTTCTAATTTTAAACATCTTGGTTTATAGTTCATGAAAATCCAGAGTTTAAGTAAATTCTATTCAAACAATATAAAAACAATATCTCTTTGTCAACCAGAATCGTGTTGTCTAGAAGACAATCAGCACCCTCCACAGGATAAACCACAGAAGGTCACTGCAGAAAAGACTGTCTGTCCCTGTTTTAATGCATATTAATGGAAAGTTGACTGGAAGGGGAAAATGTGGTAGAAGAAAGGGTGCACAAGCAACAGGGATGACCACAGCCTTAAAAGGATTGTGAAGAAAAAATGATTTAATAACTTGGACTGGGTTTGGTGTCAGTGGATCCAGAGCCATCACACACGCATTCCTGATATTAAGCCCATTCTGAACCAGAGACACTGTCAGAAGCATCTGACCTGGGCTAAGAAGAAGAACTGCTCAGTGCTCAAAAGTTCTTCATCAAATACAAACACATACTGAATTAGTTTGAATGAGTGTGTGTTGTGTACGAAAATACAAATAAAAGAATACATTGAGCAATATAATAACTTAGTCCAAGACAAGTCCAAGTACAAACCCGCACAAGACCAAGACAGGTCTGGTCTTATATTAGTATATGTATTGAATATAAACAAATTATTCTCAAAGTATTCAAGACATCTTTTACCAAATGTATGCGGTTGGTTAAATCTTGTGTTAGTTGAAGAAGATGTTCTGTAAAACTACACACAACCAGCAGAGACAGACACACTAACACATCTCCCTCTTTCTTCCCAGTTTCCTTGTTTCCAGGGTTCCTATCCCACCGTCTGTATGTGTCTGATGAGGTGACTCTGAGGTGTAAGGATGGTGGTAATGTATTGGCGAGTGGTGTAACATGGTTCTTTAAAGGCAATCCCATACCTACCAGCAATGCCACACTGAAGTTCCCAGCAGTGACAGTGGACGACTCAGGGACGTACCAGTGTGAACATGGAGGTCAGAAGAGCGAGGCTGTTGAGATCAAAGTGCTGGGTAGGACATCACAATGCTAAAAAATAAAGAATAATCCTTCAGTAAAGTACAGAGTCTGGCTAAAACCTTCTCTCTGCATCTCTTTCTCCACCCCACCACCAGATATGTTGCCCCAGGCATCACTGTCTGTGTTAAACAATGCAGACACTGTTATCGGTAAAGGAGGAGCAGTTCTTCTAAAGCTCTACATGGAGGAAGGGCTAAACGACTGGTGGTGCCGTTATACAGAAGGTGATCAAGAAATGTGGCAGCCAATAAAACGCGACCCAACACAGTCTAACAGCAGTCTGATCATACATGCTGATGTTGGAGAGGGAGACGGCAGGACCTATTGGTGCATGGACGCCAAGAAGGGTCTGACGCGTGAGGAGCGCTCACGTAGTAACGCCATCAAGCTCACAGCTACAGGTAACATCTCTCATGATGACTAGGGTTAACTCCAGGCTTTCTTTACAGCACTGCACACCATCATTCTACACACCTGCAGCTGGAAACAGAGGGGCGTGATGAATACCCAGAGAGTAGAGAAGCATGCGGTGATGACTAGGACTGGGATTGGGAAACACTGCTTTCACATTCCACGTTACTTTTCTTTCTATAAGCATCAGCAGGTTTTCCATTCACCATGTTTCAGCAAATTTTGAAAAAATCGACATCATCTGAATATCGTAAAAATATACATTTACGCTAGGACAAGGTGGAAAAAGGTGTGAAAGTATGATGGCTGTAAGTCATGTGATTCTCTTATCAGATGGCATGTGTGTTCGGTGACTGGCCCTACAGATGGTCCGATCATCACACACAGCTTTTCAACAGGTTACTTTCCACGTTCAGAAAGGCCAAATCCAAAGCTGGTCTAAAAAAAAAAATGGCTGTGCTCTGCTCTCCCAGAACTGTCTGGTGCATTTGCACTTCCAGATGTACGATGAATGTCATCAGGGTGTCCATGAGATTTCAGCCCTCATTAGCTGAGCCACTGCTCGTCCTGCCTGCCCGGCTCTGAACAGCTATAAATGTGATATGCTGAAAGCAAAGACAGAGTTAAATATTTCTGTTCTGTTTGTGCGAATGCCGCTCCTAATTACAGTCACCTATGTCATTCAAAGGTTTGTTTTGCATAACTGTAGTGAATGGAAACAAATCTTACTTTACATTTTTGCAAAACATTTAAATGGAAATTAAACAGGTGTTAGAAGTTCATTGTAACACTGATGTTACGGTGTGGTGTGGGGTTTGGACTCAAGTGCAGTTTATTTATTTATTTTTAACTATTATTACTTTTCTATTTTTTATGTAATGAACTTTTTTTATATGTTTTATATCATGAGTGTACCAAATGTGAATGTTTGAAGTAAAAACGAGATTGGTGCTTGGTGATGCTATGTGGCCATGGTAAAACTTGAACTCCCAACCTTGGTGACCACCACAGCTGTGAGAGGTGGCAGTATAAAACGGTTTAAAACAATACATACAAAAGGGTGGGGAAACAATAACAAATTAAACATCAGGAGGGGCGTCTTTCCAAGCAGGGCAATCCAAACTGCCCTGAAAATCCAAACTCTTTCCCTTTTTAAACTCTTGCTTTTCTTAACTGTTTGCAGCATAAACACGACAGGGAAGTGTGTCTGGCTGGGTGTATATATAATGTGCCACACAGGTGGGTCTGGTCAGCAATTATTACCGCTGGGGATTCTGGAGCTTGGAGTTCTTTGCTCCAGCTCCACCAGCTGTCTTACTGTGCTGGCTAGGCCCCCTGCTGGTGGATGCGCCCAGCGTGCCAGAAACCAGGAACGCTACTCATAGCCCTCCCAGTCAACCAGATAATGGGTACCACGTCGTAAGGCATTCCATGCACCCTCACTACATGCTGCAATAGCATTTCTGCCGTTTAATTGGTCGAGGGGAGGTTTGTAACCATGTTGTCCTTAGACGGTGGAAAACCCAACACATGGGATCACGACGTGGGACGAGCTAGGGTCGGCAAGGGGTGTAGAAGGCCAGGTGGAGGGCACATACTGCCGACCAGGAGGACCACCCTGGGGTCGGGCTCCCTTCAAAGGGCTTGTGTTATGACCTCCTCAATGCTCCAACAGAGGGGAGCTACTTTTTGGGAGGCAGGGATCGCATTTAGACCTCGATAATCAATGCAGGGGTGGATATTTTTTCTCCACATAGAAGAAACCAGCCCCAGACAATGATGAGGATGGAAGTATGAACCCGGACTCCAATGCCTCCTTAAATGCAGGCCTGTGGGGGAGGCAGGATTTGCAACTCTTCCTTACGAAACACAGCACAAAGATCCCAATACACATCAGGAACCCTGTCCAGATGAGGAATGAGTGACTCTGGCATTAGGGTTCCTCTGAGGGGCCACTTCCTTGTGTCCCAGACAGGTCCCTTGATAATGTGGACCCCAAGCATAGATCGAGTGAGTTGCCCAATCTATTCAGGGGTTGTGGAGCTCCAACTGCAGATGAGGTGCCTGAGTCACGTACAATTCCACCTGCTCCGTGTACGCCTACAATGTTATTGCTTGGGTGCGATGGGTCATGGGACCGGAACCCACATTCCTCCAATCTATGGCATGGACAGGCAGTGGACATTCCAGGGGATCCACAGGAAGGCCGAGACTAGCAGCAAGAGAGCTGTCCACGAAATTGCCAGCAGCCCCAGAGTCCACAAAGGCTGTCAGCGATATACGTTGGGAGGTCCAAGCTAGAGTAACCGGTAGGTGTAGGCCCGAGATGGGGGATACCACATGGTCTAAGGCAGAGACCCCTGCTCAGGTTACACCCTCTCTGTCCCAGCATTTGAGGGACTATCTTAGACCTTTTCCTCGAGACGACGGATCAGGGTGGTAGATGGTCATGTAATCGAGCAATCTCCCAGTTGCATGGGCATAATGAGGCCATAATGAGTGGTATAAGAGTCATTTGTGCAAATGACTACACATAGTCTAGTACTTACAGGTAAATAATTATCTGACTTGTATTATTTATAATGTCTGCAATGGAGGACTTCTGGCCAAAGGTCAATTTATCTGCCACTGCTTCCCAAGATACACCACTACCTCCAGTGTAACTAGGCTTGTCTCAGGTTAGGTATTATCTCCTAACTTATTTTTTATCTGTCTGTCTCTTTCTCTTAGGAAAAATGGTGATGCTGCAGATGTCAGAAAAGCCAGCGTGGTCGGGTGATGATGTCACTGTGAGCTGTGATGTGTGGGGGGGTCCAAAAGTGGACCAGGCTGTGTTCTATAAGGATGGACGAGAAATCACAGGGATACAGAAAGTCTCTCAGAACAAATTTACCATCCAGAACATCACCAAGTCCAGCGAAGGCGTGTACCACTGTGATGCCACCTACAGGTTCATTCACATCAGTAAAGATGCAGCGACGCATAGCAACTTGCCCTCTGATCAACAGGTCCTCACAGTCATAGGTAACCCAAATCAAACAACACAATAACAAACACTGCAAACCATCATTTCTTAGTGAATAAAATCATCTGAAATCCTATTGGTTGGAGTAGTGTAGAGGGTTTAGTGGGTAACAACACCCCCTTCACCCAGAGGCTAGGGTTCAATTGTCTGACCGGACAATCCCACCACTCTACACCAATAAGAGTTCTTGGGTACGACTCCTAAGTCTACATTCTCCTTTTATAATATTCTTACATCAATCCCAAAATAAGAAATATCAGCTGTTTAGACTTTGGAATTATTTTGCAGTGTAAACAACATGTAATCAACAGTCACACAACAACATAATACAGCAGTACAGTTACACAAATCACAAAAATACCACAATACCAAAGTAGCTTTATACATAAACCACAGAAATATGAGCAGAAAACATTCATAATCCTGTGGTGTGATGATAGATAACGGAGAGGTAGAAACTTATCATACTTGGACATTTGCTGCTCCTCCCAGCCATGACCCATATGTTCATAACCCTTTATTAATACCTTCATAACACAGTGGTGTCACATTTACACAACACTGATGAGGTTTTAATGAAACACTTCTTTCACTCTGATATCATTCAGATTGGATTGTGTACAGTATATTTTAGGGTTTCTGTGTTTCTTTCCCATGACTGTGTATCTGACTGATGTGTAATTGTGTGTTAGCTGGTCCTCCTAAGCCCCGCCTGGACTGTACACAGATGAAATGTGAGGGTCAGTGGAGCAGCAAGCCTGATTCCTACCTCTGGCTTTACACTCCAGAAGGAGCAACAGATCCAGAAAAACTGCAGGAGTCTAAAGATCAAATCCTCTCTGGGAAAACTGGGACGTACACTTGCAGTGCTAAATGGACGGGCTCTGGTTTCTCCCGCAAGAGCAATGAATGTCGGTATGCAGGTAAACTCATATACCTTCTTCATATCCCAGTACTGGTGTCCAGTCTACAGTTTTAATCCCCAGCACAGGTTAAGGAACCCAGTGTACTGTTCAATTCCAATGAAACTTGGAATTGGACTTCCAATGAAAGTCAAGACAGGCTAGTTGCAATTCAGGACAGAAAAGGCTTAAGCCAAGCAACCTCTGAATCAAGTGAGACAAGACTCCACTCAAACAAGTCTAGTCCTGAGTTAAGCCAGTCTAGTTCAGAGATAAATCAGTGTAATCCTGAGTTTAGCCAAAATAATGCAGCCTTGTCCTGAATTAAGCCAGACCAGTCCCAGGGTAAATTAGTGTAGTCCTAAATTAAGCCAGGCTTAATCTAAATGAAACCAGGCTTGTGCTGAAATCAAACAGACTTGCCCCAAGTCAAAGCAGTCTAGTCGTATTTTAACCCAGTTCTTAATTTATAGAATGATAGTAGTACAGGTGATTGGTCTGAATGTTCGAACCATCCTAAAAGCCTCTTTACACTGCAAACCAACCCAATAATGGTTCAGTTTAATCCAGAGAGAGCCCACCACTTTTGTTCAGGCCACATTTTTGTCATTAGGTCTGGACTGTGGTCTGAAACACCTTTCACACTTGCTATTTTGATTCGGACCAAACTGAAAAGTCTGAAACAAATAAAAGTAGATGTGAAAACACTCTTAGGTTTCATTTTGGGTCTGAGAACTGCCTGAACCAGTAGTGGCAATATCTCTCTCTACCCTCATTTCTATGTCCCTCTCTCCAGAACGAGATGCTACGAAGTCCAACATCTGGGTTGTGGTGGTGGTGCTGTTAATGGTGGTGGTGTTTCTGTTGCTGGTGGCATTGTGCATGTGTAAAAGACATATTGGAAGATACAAGGTCAGCACTGGGAAGAAAGAACGTGAGACGGGGAGCGAGTGTGAGCTACAATCCTGCAAGAAGGAGAATGACAAGGGCCAATACGAAACCCTGAAAGATCAGGGTAAGGGTGAGGGTAAGGGCTCTCAAAACTCCTCAGGCCGAGGTGAACATCAGTGAGACCTAACGCAGTTTTTAATCTTTGTTTAAGGGAATGTAAAAAATAAAACAAGGAAGTGGTTAACCCTAGAACACTAACGTTAAAATTAGTAACACCATCACTAACGTTGGGTATATTTTACCCGGTATATAATTCCAGATAAAATATAGTTTTCATCCATTTATTTTAAAAGTACAACACTGTATGACAAGTTTTGGAACCCTTCTTTAATTTTACAACATACAACATTGCATAAAATACAAAAAAAAAGGTACCACGGATGACCCTATAAAAAAACAGAAACATTATTGGAAAATCGGGTAATCCTTAACAGGTAATGTCCTAACAAAATAAATAATGCTGCTGGGAACTTGGTCTTTGGTCCCCTTATTCCTGGGGCATGTGAGCCCTGTCTGGTAAAGGCACAGTCTTCCTGCATCACTGATAACTGTGGGACAGAGAGACAAAAATGGCATTTTTTGAGAAGGGAAAAAATGACCAAATTCTTTTGATTATATGAATTTTCTTGGAAAATACCATTAATTGATATTTATTCATTGCCATTATACTAATTAAGGATTATATGCAAATTCTGGGACAATTCTAACTTACCTTATGCCTTACATGCAGTCAGTACAGGCAGGATAGTAATGGCGAGGGCACACTGGTCGATGGCAGACATGACACCTGTGTTGTGTCTTCCTGTCCGAGCCTGTTGGGCAGTCAGCACACCTCACTAAGGGACCTCCGCTTTCTGCTGCCACTGGTCCAACCTCTCTAGCAGTAGTGCCAGGTGTAGGGATGTTGCACACAGTGCAGATGAGGATTCTGAGCTGACGGGACAGACTTGAAGAGCGGAGTCTCTGCTCTGCCCATGGCTTGATAAGTGCCATTGCCAAAGCCTGCATATACTGCTTCCTCCTCATTAGTGTCACCTCTCCTTAAGGCATTCTCCTTGTGAATGATCCATGAGTTTATCACACCAGCGTTCATCATGCCATATAGCACACACAGTGGCCACCTCTTGGTTTTTGGTTTTTTCACTTGTTAGCATGCCATAGTAAAAATGCCTGATACAGCATGTCAGCTGTGGATGAAATGGGGCAGAGAATGTGGCCGGCCTGAATGTTGTTTCCCTTGAAAAGTGCAAAGAGCGCCTGATTTAAACACACAAACACTAACATCGGGTAAATTTCACCCATAAAATATGTTACTCTCTATCACTAACGCTGGGTAAAAATCACCCAAACGCATGCCTCTTGAAGAAACCACAGATGGGAGGAGGGAATCAACCATACCATTAATGACATCAATGAGTGCCCTGAAGCTACCCAAAGTCCCATGCAACTCAAACAGCAGCAACACAATGAAAATCACATGACAAAAATTGTGTGGGTGAAAATCACATGGCGTTAGCGTTCTAGGGTTAAAAAGGAAAAAGGAAATGGTGAAAAGGGTTCATGAATTTCACAACACACCAACATTGTTTGATCGGAGGACACTGCCAGAAAACGCGTGAACCTACCAGTAACTGAGGAAATGCTAACGTTAGCCGTTTCTCCCCCACGGTCTCTACTAAACTAATAAAGAGAGAGAGAAAGCACTTTCAGTCAGGAGAGAATGTTATCATTTCTGTCATTTTACTGTTTATGGTGGACAAGTTAGTGAGCATGCTAATTGCTAAGTTAGCTCTTCTGCTAAAAGAAGCTGACCACACATCCCTCACTGCCCCACCCACAGCAGGATTATGTACAGTTTCTACTAAACTCAGTGTTTATGAGTGTACTGTAATGAGTGTGTAATCATCAGGCTTGTGTTTGTGTTTTATTGTTTATGTTTGCTGCATTAGCTAGCATGCTAAACCATGAGTTATTCTGAATAGGGCTAAACACATCAGTTAACTTAAGTTAGCTCCAAGCTAAGCTTTCACACAGAGATCCAATCACAGCTATGACAGAGTGTAGCTCTATCCAGTATCAAAGTATCTGATCTGTAACTATTTTCTGTGGTTTTAGTGTTTATGACTGTTGAGTTGACCGATGTGGGCATGCTAACAGTAAAAAAAAAATGTTTTTGGGTAACCAGGCTTCTGGCCAGCCTCATTTCCCAAAGTGATGTTGACTGACCATGTCTAATGTGACGCAAATAGATTCAACTCTCATTTTCAGTTGGGATAAAAAGTGTAAAAACTAAAATATAAACCATGTGGTTCAATAATAACAAGCTTACCCATAGATATATTTTTACGAGCAAGAAATATTTGAATTTGGAATAAGCTGTATTTACATGTTTTACAAATGTAGAGAAATTGTATATTGTTGAAAATGTTTATGTTAATGATGTTTATACTTTTTCACATATTGATCAGTTACAGAACAGTAAAGTTTGTTTTGTTTTTTATGTTATTAAGTGTCATTTTTACACAGAAATAAAAACAAAAATGCTGAAATATCAGAGTGCTGTTCTCTTTACAACCAGAGGAAGCAATAACCCAACACCATACTAACATCTAAATCAGCAAACCCAGTCAAAAGCTGTGTGATGTCATCTTCTTCAAAAAGCTGTATTTACTTCTGCACAAAAAACCCCAAAAACCTCCAGTCTGGAGAGTGTTCTCTTCTCTTATTCTGCCATTATTGAAGGCTTATCACTCACGTTTTACTTGATTTGACACACAGGCAAACTGTAGTGTGTGAGCATTGTGTGTGTAGGTATCAGTACTGATGTTTGTATTTTGCAGCATTTAAGATTCACTTTGGTGCCAGGACAGACAAATGTCTGGATGGTGGTGGGCTTGAAGGCTTTAACATATACAAAACAAAAGTATAATACAGACAGGTATAAAGGACTAGGAGATTAGTGTGATGTGTATACAGTGCAAACCACATCAGTTCATTTTAAGATTGTTCAGTGTTAATAATAGATGATTAGATAATTATTGGTGGATTTGTAGCGGATTAAGTGTAATTAAGAGATAACGTTAATAATAGTGTACAGTAATAGTCAGCAGAGAGTTCCGTTCAGGGGATCAGTTTGGCCAACAGATGATCACAGTGATGAAATGTTGATGGTCAGGAAGATCTCCACCGAGGACTACCTTCCCCATTTCACTATTAGCTCTTGAGTGAATGACGAATAAACTTTGATCTGATCTGATGTTGTTCACTAGACATTATTAGTGTACTGTGGGAGACTGTACTGCCTCAAATTCCACTTTGCGATTTAGACACTGGATGATGTACTCAACAGCTGTCTGTGCAGGTGGGCCTTCCGCTATTGCTTCCCTGAATTGTGCTGAAACAGAGGGCTGTGACTGACTATGTTGCATTTCTGCCAAATTGACAACCATATTTACCATTGGTGAAATTTGAACACACACACACACACACACACACACACACACACACACACAATCTCTCTCTCTCTCTCACACACACAATATCTCTCTCTCTCTCTCACACACACTCTCTCTCTCTCTCTCTCACACACACACACACACACACACACACACACACACACGCACTATCTCTCTCTCACACACACACCCACTCTCAGTCTGAGCCAGGACTTCTTCAGAAATGGACATGAAACACACTCTCCTCATCTTATCAGGTAAAAGCAACCAGCCTCAATTCAGCTCTCTCTCTCTCTCTCTCTCTCTCTCTCTCTCTCTCTCTCTGTGTGTGTGTGTCTCACTCTCTCTCTGTGTGTGTCTCACTCTCTCTCTGTGTGTCTCTCTCTGTCTCTCTGTCTCTCTCTCTCTCTCTCTGTCTCTCTCTCTGTGTGTGTCTCACTCTCTCTCTGTGTGTCTCTCTCTGTCTCTCTCTCTCTCTGTCTCTCTCTCTCTCTGTGTGTGTGTGTCTCACTCTCTCTCTGTGTGTGTCTCACTCTCTCTCTGTGTGTCTCTCTCTGTCTCTCTCTCTCTCTCTCTGTCTCTCTCTCTGTGTGTGTCTCACTCTCTCTCTGTGTGTCTCTCTCTGTCTCTCTCTCTCTCTCTCTCTGTCTCTCTCTCTCTCTCTCTCTGTGTCTCTCTCTCTGTGTCTCTCTCTCTCTGTGTGTGTCTCTCTGTGTGTCTCTCTCTGTCTCTCTCTCTGTCTCTTCTCTCTCTCTCTCTCTCTGTGTCTCTCTCTCTCTCTGTGTCTCTCTCTCTCTCTCTGTGTGTCTCTTCTCTCTCTCTCTCTCTGTGTCTCTCTCTGTGTCTCCCTCTCTCTCTCTGTGTCTCCCTCTCTCTCTCTGTGTGTCTCTCTCTCTCTCTCTGTGTGTGTCTCTCTCTCTGTGTCTCTCTCTCTCTGTGTCTCTCTCTGTCTCTCTCTCTGTCTCTCTTTCTCTCTCTCTCTGTTGATTGTCTTGTTTTCATGGGGTACCTCAGACCTATAGACAGGTGTTCACAGGATTAGTTTAGACTGAAGTATGATGGTCAGGGTAGAAACATGGGGAGCTCAGAAAACTAGGGGTTCAGGTCCAGCTTCATAAAACTGTGAATCTCAACAATGAGAGTGTCTACCTGTAATTAACTCTATATAACATTAGAATAAACCCAAATAATCATAAAGTCAGTGGTCAGTGAGAGTGTCTACCTGTAATTAACTCTATATAACATTAGAATAAACCCAAACAAACATAAAGTCAGTGGTCAGTGAGAGTGTCTACCTGTAATTAACTCTATATAACATTAGAATAAACCCAAATAAACATAGTCAGTGGTCAGTGAGAGTGTCTACCTGTAATTAACTCTATATAACATTAGAATAAACCCAAATAAACATAAAGTCAGTGGTCAATGAGAGCGTCTACCTGTAATTAACTCTATATAACATTAGAATAAACCCAAATAATCATAAAGTCAGTGGTCAGTGAGAGTGTCTACCTGTAATTAACTCTATATAACATTAGAATAAACCCAAATAAACATAAAGTCAGTGGTCAGTGAGAGTGTCTACCTGTAATTAACTCTATATAACATTAGAATAAACCCTAATAAACGTAAAGTTAGTGGTCAGTGAGAGTGTCTACCTGTAATGAACTCTATATAACATTAGAATAAACATTAATAAACATAAAGTCAGTGGTCAGTGAGAGAGTCTACCTGTAATTAACTCTATATAACATTAGAATAAACCCAAATAAACATAAAGTCAGTGGTCAGTGAGAGTGTCTACCTGTAATTAACTCTATATAACATTAGAATAAACCCAAACAAACAAAGTCAGTGGTCAGTGAGAGTGTCTACCTGTAATTAACTCTATATAACATTAGAATAAACCCAAATAAACAAAGTCAGTGTGCAGTGAGGGTATCTACCTGTAATTAACTCTATATAACATTATGTGAATATTTTAGGATAAATGTGAATATTTAGCTGTTAGTTATTAGTATTAATTGTAATGGTATTAATGCTGGAACTGAGCTGTAAAAGCATTTGTGTTGAAACAGTGCTGACGTTCCTCTTTTACTTGAAGATCTGACTTGATCCAAGTCCAAGAACTCTGTGTTAAACTGAAAGAGGAACTGAAAGAGTGGAGTAACTCACTTCTGTATTTCTGAAACTTTGCATGTTTATGCTGAATTACATTTTCCTGGTCAGCAGACTAATGGAAAATCTATATTAGGCACATCTGTAAGATCTGGGTTTCTGTTAAACAATCATGTGGAATATTATCTTCATCATAGGGTATCATATATCAGCTTGGTACACTTGTGAATGGTTATATTCTCTAAAAAAAAACAGCACATTTACAAAATTAAACTATTGATATGCACAGCACTTGCTCCAGGTGCAAGATGTCCCACTAGCCCTCAGAGTAGACAATGACATCATCAATCTAGGCAGTGGAAAAGGAATGGTGGGGCCAGAGGATGATGTTCATAAGCTGCTGGAAGGTGGCAGGAGCCCCCTGTAACCCACATGACAGAACCTTGTATTTCCACAGGCCTGAAAGGGTAAAGAATGCTGTTTGTTTTCCCTGGCTAACGGAGAGTGTGCTATCTGTCAGTAGCTGCTGGTCGTCCTTCTAGCAAGAAGAACTCTCCTCTCTCAGGAACTGTGGGTGCTCAGAAAATATGATTAGTATTTTGTAGCCTCTCTGTGGGCTTGTGTGGCCATGGATGTCTGGCACCAAGCCTATTGCTAGGTTTCAGTTCCTCTGGCCGTTCTCAACTTAGACATGGACGGTGGGGATGTGCTGCATGTGGCCGTGCTTGCATGGCGTTGAGCATTCCGTCCTGTGGCTGGATCCAGGGCCTGGCTGAGGGTCTTGCCAGGGTGATCAGGCTGCCAGTGCTGAATATGGCATCCACTTTCTGGTTGTCATTTTGGAAATTCAATTCAGTTGTTTCAAATCCGTCCATTAACACAATAAGAGCCTCAGCAGACCACTTCCTTACTGTCCTGGTCATCATGGGTTGCCTCAGTGCGAGTGGAGTCCTCAGCTGCACCAGGTTATGGTCTGAGTTATCATGCAGCTGTATGCCTCCTTGACATTGGTGTATAGCAAGTCCAGTTCCCTGGTAGGGCACCTGCCATACTGTCTGAAAGTGGGCAGAATACAGGAGAGCCTGACCGATTACGTAGTGGTTGGAAACACAGCTATAGCAGCAACAGGGATATATAGTGGGATATAGACTAACATTGTAAACACATACCCACTCTCTGGACAGATACTCTGGTCACATGCTAAACACTAGTAACTCAGTGTTAGTATGAGTATACAGTTTCTACTTTATAGTAATGTTATCTGAATTGTACCACATACTCTTACTCACATCACCAGCCCACCTCCTCTTTCCTCTCTGTGCTTCAGTCCACGCTCACCATATGGAAGTTCTCAATGTTAGTGTTTCATCAGGCATCAGTTAATATAGCCACGTCTCCCTTAAGCACACAAAACTACACTCCCGGGATTCCCACTGACTCAGAGTTTAGACCAATCTGTGCTTTAACCATTAATAACGTTTGACCCCAAGTAGTGTATGGTGAAAGGTATCATGGCAATAAACAAACACACACTTAAAGATGCTTAAAAAGTCAAACGCTTGCAGTCACACACACTTGTTACAAAACAGTTTTTTAACAGAGGTTTTGTCTGTGTTTTCAGTGCTTTGGGGTTTCACACTCGGACAAGGGAAACCAAAAGGTAAATCTCCACACACTCACCTTTATAATGTGTTGAAAGCTGTGTGAGTGAGTAATGGTGAATGGACAGATAAACATGGACAATGTTTTTACATCACCTGCCAGTGGTATTAATGTTATATGATTGGTGTAGCGTAGAGTTTATTAAAAAGATTAGGGCTTTGCAAGAGCAGCAAGCATTACTCTTGAGGAGGATTCGACTGATTGTACAAATGACCTCAGTTCACCCTCACCCTCCCAGTTCATTAGTTCACCCTGACCAGCACACCATTAACTTCAGAGGTAGAGAAGACACTATTTTGTCAGCTGTCATTGGGAAATGCAAAGTCATAGACTTAGGAGTCTTTTGACCACCAATAGACTATATGTGCAAAAGTATTGGGACACCTACACATTCCACCTACAGCAGTATCTTTTATGCCATCCCATTCTAAACCCACAGGCATTAATAAGGAGCTGGTCCTCCTCTGCAGCTCTACCAGCAGCAGCAGGTCTGGAGCTCTGCTGCAGTTACTGAGTCAGTTGGAGGCTTTTCTGCACTCTGCTCTGAGCTCAGCACTCGGCCCTGACCCCGCTCTGTAACTTTACGTGGTCTGACAGACACTCGGTGGCTGAGCTGCTCTCTGTGAGCTGTTCCTCCTAAACTCTTCCACTGTTCAATAATAACACCACTCACAGCTGATGGAGGAAGATCTAGGAGGGAGGAGATTTCAGCAGCTGACTACATTTACATTTACGGCATTTAGCAGACGCTCTTATCCAGAGCGACTTACAAAGTGCTTTGCTATTTACCCAAGAAAAACCTTAGCTAGTTAGAATAGACCAATAATTCAAAAGATACCTCTAAGCTTAGACATTACTAAACACATTACAATAAGGCGACCATAGAACTCTATTCGTCCAAGTACTCTCGGAAGAGGTGGGTCTTCAGTCAGCGAGCGACTCGGCCGTTCGGACAGCCAGGGGCAGCTCGTTCCACCACTTTGGTGCCAGGACAGAAAAAAGCCTGGACGCTTGTCTTCAGCGGATTTTGAGGGATGGCGGGTCGAGCCGATCCGTACTTGAAGCTTGAAGGGCTCTTGGTGCGGATCGGCTTTTGACCACTGCCATCAAGTACGGAGGGGCTGGTCTGTTCTTGGCTTTGTAGGCCAGCGTCAGGGTTTTGAATCTGATGCGGGCAGCAGCTACAGGAAGCCAGTGGAGAGAACGCAGCAGTGGAGAGACATGGCTGAATTTAGGGACATTGAAGACAACCCGTGCCGCTGCATTCTGGATGAGGGGTCTGATGGTGCGCAGAGGGAGACCAGCCAGAAGAGAGTTGCAGTGGTCAAGTCTTGAAGTGACGAGAGACTGAACAAGCACCTGGGTGGCCTCTCTAGGGAGGAAGGGTCGAATTCTCCCGATGTTGTACAGGAGAAATCTGCAGGACCGAGTTACGTTTGCAACATGACCTGAGAACGATAACTGATCATCAATCACTACACCAAGGCTTCGGGCTTCTGTAGAGGGAGTGACCAGTGAGTTCTCAAAGGTGATGGCAAGATCGTTTTTTGGTCCAGCAGTTCCTGGGATGTACAGCAGCTCCGTCTTGCTGGGGTTGAGTTTGAGGTGGTGAGCCGCCATCCAAGACGAGACGTCGGCGAGGCATGCTGAGATACAGGCAGAAACCTGTGTGTCAGACGGTGGGAAAGAGAGCATGAGCTGAGTGTCGTCGGCGTAACAGTGGTAAGAGAATCCATGAGAGGAGATCACTTTACCAAGAGAGCGAGTGTAGAGTGAGAGAAGAAGAGGACCAAGAACCGAGCCTTGTGGAACGCCAGTGGAGAGACTACAAGGAGCGGACGTGTTGCCCTGCCATGTTACCTGGTATGAGCATCCCTGCAGGTATGATGCAAACCATCGCCATGCAGAGCCGGTAATTCCAAGACCGGCAAGGATAGACAGGAGGATCTTGTGGTCCACAGTGTCAAAAGCTGCGGAGAGGTCGAGAAGGATCAGAACCGATGACCGTCTGGCAGCTTTAGCTGCATGGAGCTTCTCTGTAACTGCAATGAGAGCAGTTTCAGTAGAGTGTGCAGCTTTGAAGCCAGACTGGTTAGAGTCCTGAAGATTGTTCTGAGTAAGAAAGAGAGACAGTTGGTTGTAGACAGAGCGTTCGAGAATCTTTGAGAGGAAAGAGAGAAGAGAGATAGGTCTGTAGTTGCCGATGTCCAAGCTGTCCAGAGTTGGTTTCTTTAGGATAGGCACAACTCTGGCAGACTTGAAAGCAGATGGTACCTGACCTGACAACAAAGAGCTGTTTATGATAGAGGAGATGAAAGGAGGTTTGGAGCGATTGTTTGGAACAGAGGGGATGGAACAGGGTCTAGTGGACAGGTGGCAGGATTATTGGAGGTGAGAAGATGTAGGAGGTCATCTGTGGAAAGAGGAGAGAAGCAGGACAGAGGAGGGGGGAGGAGGGTAGTGCCTAGAGAGGGGGATTGAGGCAGGGGGGAGAGATCGCCGGATCTTGTCGACCTTTTCTTCAAAGAAGGAGACAAAATCTTCTGCAGACAGGGTGGTGGGTAGTGGGTAGTGGGAGGTGGGGGAGTAGGAGGGTTGAGGAGAGAGGAGAAGATGGTGAAGAGTTAACGTGGGTCAGATGCAGATGCTGCTTCCAGTTTCCCCCTGTAGTAAGATGCTTTAGCGGCAGCAACTTCTGTTCTGAACCTGGAGAGAAGAGACTGATAGGAGTGGAGGTCGGAGTCGTGTTGTGACTTCCGCCACTTCCTTTCAGCCAGTCTTAGCTCTCTACGGTTGTTGCAGAGAACATCTGACAGCCACGGGGAAGGTGGAGAAGAATTTGCTGACCTAGGGGAGAAAGGGCAGAGAAGGTCGACAGAGGTGGAGATAGATGAGAGGAGAGTGTCTGTAGCAGTTTCAAGTGGGAGAGAGGAGAAAGATTCAAGATGAGGAAGAGTGGTCAGGACAGTTGAGGCAAGAGCTGAGGGGGAAACAGAGCTAAGATTGCGGTGAAGAGTGGAAGAGCTTGCAGAAGTGGTGGTTGAAGGAGCAGAGAGGGAGAGTGAGAAGGAGAGAAAGTGATGATCAGAGAAGTCCAAAGGAGTCACAGCCACATCCAGAGTAGGGACAGGTCTGCTGAAGATCAGGTCCAGAGTGTTCCCTGCTCTGTGTGTTGGTGCAGACTGGTTGAACGCGAGATCAAAAGAGGATAGGATTGGGAGAAGGCATGAAGACTGGAGTTTCTCTGATGGAAGGTTGAAGTCGCAGAGTAGAATAAGTGGGGCGTCAACAGGGAGTCCACTCAAGAGAACATCCAGTTCATCAATGAAACTGCCCAAAGGACCAGGAGGACGATAGAGAACAATGATGTGTCTAGTGGGAGAAGAGACAGGAACAGCATGGTATTCAAAAGAGGAAATGTCAAGATTAGAAAAAGAGAGCGGGGTGAAGCGCCACAGAGGAGAGAGAAGTAGACCGGTGCCGCCGCCCCTGCCAGTCCTTCGTGGAGAGTGGGAAAAGGACTACTTGTTGGTGGTGCAGCAGTGTCTCCTATTACATACAGAACCACGCTGGAGTTCAGTGAGCTCTTCAGAACCTCCAGTTCTTTCACTGATGTGTGGAGGAAAGACAGACTGCAGGGTGTATTTATTCAGCTGTGGTGATGAGACTGAATCAAACACCTGAATTAAATGATTAAGAGGAGTGTCCCAATACTTTTATCCATATAGTGTATATACTGTTCTATATTACAAAAATATACAAATACAGTAGTACACAGCAAACACACACACACACACACACACGTGGTTTACAAAGGGACTGGAAGTGTGTGAGTGGTTTGCTACCCTGTAATAAATCGTGTATCATGGCCACAATTTGCAAATAATCCTTTCTCTTCAGATTATTTTATCATCATCCTTGAAAGTACAGCACGGTAACTACAGCAGCTGTGTGTGTTGGGCACTGGTCTGATGTGAAGTGGTGTGCTACAGTTCTTGGTGTGTTAAGTGCCTGGAGCTCACAGACTCTGGATGCCTCTGGAAAACAAACTCACCCTCAAAATCTGAGGACAGATTCCCCTAATGCAATTAACAGAATACGGTTATAACAGATCATATGCAGGATACTTTAATGGTATACTGAAATACAAGGTTTTATGTTTTATGTGATCAGTTAAGATATTATGCGTCAGTATCTTAATAAGCTGTCTTGGACTGCACAGCATTCTAAACAAAGGAGAAAGTCAGTACCAGTCCAGGACTAAGCTTAACCCCTGTCCAAGAAAACTGAAATCAAAAATGTTTTCATGAACTTTCAAAACATTTTTGTTGCATGTGTGTGTTTTTATATTGTCATCATGTCATCAGCTGTTTGGATTATGTATTTTATATATGTGACCTCTGGTCACCTGATTTGATTACTAGACAATACAGTGCGCATAAGAACAAAATTCCATTGCATTGGCTTGAGGTAGTTATAAAATCAACAGCAGTAGAAGTACAATGTTATGATAAATGTAACCCTTTCCTAAAACTTCATCTTTTAGGTTGGATACATCACAAATAAACTGAAAATCATGATATGCCTTTATGTTATAACATTCTGTGGTTTCTCGTTGAATATTTTTAGATTTACTGGAAAATTAACCATTTAAAGCACTATGAAATATACTTAACCACAGCACAACAGTGTCTTAAACCAAACCAAGAGAATTTCCTTGCTGTCTTGATCTGATATCTGTATGAGGGTAGGGGGTTGTGCCTCCTCCACTGGTTACATAATCAGCAAGTTGATTGGCTCTTTTAGTTGAGGAGCAGGACTTCTGACTATCTGTAAACAGATGCCATGCTAAAGTATTGCAAGTCCCATTCATATTTCAACCAGTGACCGGTGTCTTAATTCATAATGTCTCTGGCATTACTGCAAACAACACTGTCTATTGTGCTATTTTTATTAGCCATTAGTATGGAGCCCTGTGTAAGGATAGACAGACACACTAACACATCTCCCTCTTTCTTCCCAGTTTCCTTGTTTCCAGGGTTCCCTTCCCACCGTCTGTATGTGTCTGATGAGGTGACTCTGAGGTGTAAGGATGGTGGTAATGTATTGGCGAGTGGTGTAACATGGTTCTTTAAAGGCAATCCCATACCTACCAGCAATGCCACACTGAAGTTTCCAGCAGTGACAGTGGACGACTCAGGAACGTACCAGTGTGAACATGGAGGTCAGAAGAGTGAGGCTGTTGAGATCAAAGTGCAGGGTAGGACATCACAATGCTAAAAAATAAAGAATAATCCTTCAGTAAAGTACAGAGTCTGGCTAAAACCTTCTCTCTGCATCTCTTTCTCCACCCCACCACCAGATATGTTGCCCCAGGCATCACTGTCTGTGTTAAACAATACAGACACTGTTATCGGTAAAGGAGGATCAGTTACTCTAAAGCTCTACATGGAGGAAGGGCTAAATGACTGGTGGTGCCGTTATACAGAAGGTGATCAAGAAATGTGGCAGCCAATAAAACGCGACCCAACACAGTCTAACAGCAGTCTGATCATACATGCTGATGTTGGAGAGGGAGACGGCAGGACCTATTGGTGCATGGACGCCAAGAAGGGTCTGACGCGAGAGGAGCGCCCACGTAGTAACGCCATCAAGCTCACAGCTACAGGTAACATCTCTCATAACAACAACTCCAGGTATTCTTTACAGCACTGCACACCATCATTCTAAAGACTGGCAGAACCCAACTGCTGTGTTCAGGAGTGAGTGCTCTACTTTTATCCTAAGGTAGGAACTGAGAAAGAGGTCTCTAGAGAGAGACCTAAACTGAGTAGATCCCAAAAAAGAGTTGGAGAAACTAAACAAAGACTCTACCTGGCATAAACACCACACAGTGGGTAAAGAACAAAGGACACCAGGAGAAGGCTGGCTAACCAAGTTACTGGGAAAACTGGGAAAGAAAGACAAAGTTATGTCTAAGAAAGTTATAGTTGTTTTTTTTTCTCTTTTCTTTTGGGAGACAAAGAACTTGAGACTGGAGAAGTATACAGAAAAAGGTTAGGGGGGCGTGAGAACTCCCAATCTTCTAGCATTCTGGACTGTTTATCTTGGCTCATATGATGACAAAGATCCAGCATATGAGCTCCTAAATAGTGCTCCTCCCAGTTGTAGGCTGTTGTGCTTGATTGGCTCTGGCAGCCACCCGCCCCCTGGTGGCAGTAGGTGGAACTTGCCTGGAGCCAGTCTTTACATATATATCTAATATAATCATAGAAGTGATGGTCAGAGTAATATGGTGATGGGTAATAATGATAATAGTGGTCATTATGCACATAACAGTGGCAGGAAGGTAGGCAGCTGGTCTGACATGGGTGGCAGGGGAGCCCCGTGGTCAGTATGGTGGGTGGGCAGTTGGTCTAATGCGGATGCAGGTTTCCAGCAGTCAGTCTTCCATCATGTCAGGCCTGCTAAGTGGCCAGTCATTAACTCAGAGAAGGACAAATACAGAATTATTTCTGGCAGGTCTGACTATAAAAGTCTAATCAAAAGAGAGAGCCAAAAGGGAACACAAATACTGGCATCCACCCGCTCCACCATTAAACCTGAATGATCACGTTCAAGTAGCGAGGGGACAGATCCAGTATCTCAGCGTATGGAATTATGACAATGTATGTAATGTAGAAAAGCTGTCCTAGTAATATTAGCTATATATTGGTCAAATGCTCTGAATCAATTATGACACCAATATTGTTAGTTGCTGAACCAGAAGAATCAAGTTTAACATTAAGACCTAAAAGGAGAACCTCTTTTTTGTAACTGTTTAGAAGGAAAAGTTGTGTGACATCCATCGTTTACATCCTTTACACAGTCCTCAATTTTCTTTATTCTAGATTCATCACCAGTGGTAACATGTATAATGTAAATAATAGTTATCCTAAAATAGAGCCATCTGGGATTCCACATCTCACTTTTGTATAATTTGAAGATAAAAATCTTCAAACTATACCTGTAGTGTCAAAGGCTGCACTGAGGTCTAGTAGAGCTAATAAAGATACATAGCCTTGATCAGAGGCAGGAAGGAGATGGTGTGTAATCTTCACTAGGACTGTCTCTGTGCTGTGATTGGGTCTGAAGGGCTGTCTCTGTGCTGTGATTGGGTCTGAAGGGCTGTCTCTGTGCTGTGATTGGGTCTGAAGGACTGTCTCTGTGCTGTGATTGGGTCTGAAGGACTGTCTCTGTGCTGTGATTGGGTCTGAAGGGCTGTCTCTGTGCTGTGATTGGGTCTGAAGGGCTGTCTCTGGGCTGTGATTGGGTCTGAAGGACTGTGTCTGTGCTGTGATTGGGTCTGAAGGACTGTCTCTGTGCTGTGATTGGGTCTGAAGGACTGTGTCTGTGCTGTGATTGGGTCTGAAGGGCCGTCTCTGTGCTGTGATTGGGTCTGAAGGGCTGTCTCTGGGCTGTGATTGGGTCTGAAGGACTGTGTCTGTGCTGTGATTGGGTCTGAAGGACTGTGTCTGTGCTGTGATTGGGTCTGAAGGACTGTCTCTGTAGTAGAAGAGAAAGAGAAGAAGAGAAGTAGAAAATTAGCTAAACAGAGATTAATGTGTAATTAAAGTACAAGCTAAAAGACAGAGACAGTGAGCCTCTAACACTGGCTGCTCAGCATTGAGCAGAAGCACTGATGTTAGACCTTTTTTTTTGCAAACATTCCTTCAGAAGGTACATCAAATGGTGACCAAACATCTCTCAAAACCACTCCCTTCCCCACACATTTACCTGCACAGTAACAGAACGTTACTGAAAAAAAAAGAGTAGGGTGCCCTGATCATTCCTGATCAAGAAACCGGCCAATGCCAGAGCAATGGCCTTTTGTGCCTTTTTAGCATCCTAGCATTTGTCACTTACAACTATATAGAATATATACCAGGGCTAGGCTAGCATGCCAGGGCTGAGCCAGAACGATACAGAAAACCTAAACCTACAGGCAGTGCCTGGGGAAAACCGTGAAACAGAAAGACAGCGCGGGTCAGGCGCTTCTGAGACTTACTGGACCTCCGGAGCTGAGGGATCCGCTGCCGAACCCAAACAACAGAACCGATACAAGGACGGGGCCAGCTTACCAGAGCCCAAACAACAGAACTGAGACAGTGACAGGGCTAGCTTACCAGAACACAGGCGATAACTAGAGCGCGCACCAGAGCTGACTTCCTTGACGAGAGCTTCACAACCGAAGCGAGGAGAGTTCAGCGCACTCCCATGAACAAGCCCCTGATACTCACAGGCGTGATAGTACCTAGTTCTACAGTTAGCAATTAATATAGCCAGAGACATTACATAGGCCTGGTTAGAGTTCAGTTATGCTATGCTATGTTATGGTATAGTATGCTATGCTAGTTAGCATTTACTTCCAAATTGTCAAATTGTTATAATGTTTCAGACACTGCATGGGTCACAAATTAATGCAAAAAGTGCAAAGGCATGGCTCTGTGCAATACCTTGCTGAGTCAGGAGGGATTGTGACAGAACCCAGTACTTACCATCCATGGAACACATGGAGTCAGGGGTCACAGGTCTGGTTAGCCTTCTCCTCCAAAGGACCAACAATCTTCTGGAGTTAGAGAGGTTAAGGAGAAGGTGAAGGTTTTTTTTGGGGCAAGCCAATACAGAGAAGGTTTTTCATGTTGCCTTCAAGGCAGAAAAGTGGAGTTGCTCAGTGGAGCAAGTACTTGGGAATACGTTGCTCTGGATAGGATGCCATAAGTTCTGTTGATGTAATGATGTGATAAATAAGTGCAAAGGGCAGAGAAGGCTAACTGAAGAAGAGCGTGAAGAAAGGAAAGTATTAGTAGCAGTTACCAGGGGTGAGGGAAGAAAATGAGTCCAGGACATGGGATGGGATGACCAACTAAATTTATAAACAGTGGCAAAGGTGGAAATACAATGCTACCAAGCAGACCAATCACGGCTGTTACGAACTACACTGCCACATCATGTAGTTACATTTCTGGGGAGGTGCATGTCAGCCTATGGTGATTATTAAGGCAGAGGCAGGAGGTACAGAAGCATAAATACCAGAACCAGCCGGTTCTGAGACTGTAGCACAGTGTACTGGTCCAAAATCCAAGTTATCTCACATGTCTAATTACACCTCCACCCCATACACAAACTTTTAACCGGCATTGACTTACTGGAACTGTGACCTCTGCTCGTTCTCTCTTCCACCCCCTTTTCTATCTCTCCAACTTTTGTCTTTCTGTCTCTTTCTCTTAGGAAAAATGGTGAGGCTGCAGATGTCAGAAAGGCCAGCGTGGTTGGGTGATGATGTCACTGTGAGCTGTACTGTGTGGCAGGCTGCTCATTTAGACAAGGCTGTATTTTATAAGGATGGACGAAAAATCACAGGGATACAGAAAGTCTCTGAAAACACAATTATCATCCAGAACATCACCAAGTCCAGCGAAGGCGTGTACCACTGTGATGCCACCTACAGGTTCATCCACATCAGTGAAGATGCAGTGATGCATAGCAACTTGCCCTCTGATCAACAGGTCCTCACAGTCATAGGTAACCCAAATCAAACAACACAATAACAAACACTGCAAACCATCATTTCTTAGTGAATAAAATCATCTGAAATCTAGACGTTGGTCTAGTAAACAGGGTATAGAAGGTAACATGGAGGCAAAATTCTGCAGTTTGTAAGTAATAATGTTTGCCACTAAAAAGTAATGATCTGCATGCTGAAACAAAAATACTGTACATTGCAATTTAAAAATAATATTCTTACACCAATCTCAAAATAAGAAATATCAGCTGTTTAGACTAAATTAATGAGGATTTTATTCACTAAGATATATATTTTGCAGTGTAAATAAATATCCACACAACAACATAATACAGCAGTACAGTTACACAAATCACAAAAATACCACAATACCAAAGTAGCTTTATACATAAACCACAGAAATATGAGCAGAAAACATTCATAATCCTGTGGTGTGATGATAGATAACGGAGAGGTAGAAACTTATCATACTTGGACATTTGCTGCTCCTCCCAGCCATGACCCATATGTTCATAACCCTTTATTAATACCTTCATAACACAGTGGTGTCACATTTACACAACACTGATGAGGTTTTAATGAAACACTTCTTTCACTCTGATATCATTCAGATTGGATTGTGTACAGTATATTTTAGGGTTTCTGTGTTTCTTTCCCATGACTGTGTATCTGACTGATGTGTAATTGTGTGTTAGCTGGTCCTCCTAAGCCCCGCCTGGACTGTACACAGATGAAATGTGAGGGTCAGTGGAGCAGCCAGCCTGATTCCTACCTCTGGCTTTACACTCCAGAAGGAGCAACAGATCCAGAAAAACTGCAAGAGTCTAAAGATCAAATCCTCTCTGGGAAAACTGGGACGTACACTTGCAGTGCTAAATGGACGGGCTCTGGTTTCTCCCGCAAGAGCAATGAATGTCGGTTTGCAGGTTAACTCATATACCTTCTTCATATCCCAGTACTGGTGTCCAGTCTACAGTTTTAATCCCCAGCACAGGTTAAGAAACCCAGTGTACTGTTCAATACTGGTGTTAAGAACATCTTTCAGCGTAAAAAAGCTCCTCATCCTTCCAAAACAGAATCCGGACCCATTAAGCTAGTTCAGTTTAGGACAGAAAAGTCCTGAACCAGCCCAAGCAAGTCCTGAATCAAGAAAGACCAATTTCCACTAAACCAGTTCTGAGTTAAATCAGTCTAGCACTAAATTCATTTCAGTGAAGCCTAAATTATCCCAGCCTTGTCCTAAGTTAAGAAAACAAACAAAACAAAACTGTATGAACAGATTGATTTGGTTCCACCAAACCGCTGCCACAGCATTTCTCACCGGTCTCATCAAATTAGATATGTCATTACACCTCCACCCCATACTAACTCTCTGCACCTACAGTGCAGAAAAAAAAGTATTTAGTCAGTCACCAATTGTGTTCTCCCACTTAAAAAGATGAGAGAGGCTGTAATTGACATCATAGATAGACCTCAACTATGAGAGACAAAATTAGAAAAACCAATTCAGGAAATCACATTGTCTGATTTTAAAAGAATTTATTTGCAAATAATGGTGGAAAATAAGTATTTGGTCAATAACAAAAGTTCATCTCAATACTTATATATCCTTTGTTGGCAATGACAGAGGTCAAACGTTTTCTGTAAGTCTTCACAAGGTTGGCCCATTCCTCCATGCAAATCCCCTCTAGAGCAGTGATGTTTTGGGGCTGTCGACGGGCAACACGGACTTTCAACTCCCTCCAAAGGTTTTCTATGGGGTTGAGATCTGGAGACTGGCTAGGCCACTCCAGGACCTTGAAATGCTTCTTATGAAGCCACTCCTTTGTTGCCCTGGCAGTGTGCTTGGGATCACCGTCATGCTGAAAGACCCAGCCACGTTTCATCTTCAATGCCCTTGCTGATGGAATGAGGTTTGCACTCAAAATCTCACAATACATGAACCCATTCATTCTTTCATGTACACGGACCAGTCGTCCTAGTCCCTCTGCAGAGAAACAGCCCCAAAGCATGATGTTGCCACCCCCATGCTTCACAGTTGGTATGGGGTTCTTTGGATGCAACTCAGCATTCACTCTCCTCCAAACACAGCGAGTTGTGTTTGTACCAAACAGTTCTACTTTGGTTTCATCTGACCATAAGACATTCTCCCAAAACTCTTCCGGAACATCCAAATGCTCTCTAGGAAACTTCAGACGTGCCGGAACTGTGGATGAACTGGCTTACGCAGGGGAACACGTCTGGCACTGCAAGAGTCCCTGGCGGCGTAGTGTGTTACTGACGGTAGCCTTTGTAACGTTGGTCCCAGCTTTCTGCAGGTCATTCACTAGGTCCCCCCGTGTGGTTCTGGGATTTCTGCTCACCGTTCTTGTGATCATTTTGACCCCACGGGCTGAGAGCCCCTGATGGAGGGAGATTAGCAGTGGTCTTGTAGGTCTCCCATTTTCTGATTATTGCTCCACAGTAGATTTCTCCACACCAAGCTGCTGCCTATTGCAGATTCAGTCTTCCAGCCTGGTGCAGGTCTACAGTTTTGTTTCTGGTGTCCTTCGACAGCTCTTTGGTCTTCACCATAGTGGAGTTTGGAGCGTGACTGTTTGAGGTTGTGGGCAGGTGTCTTTTATATATCTTTTATTATTTGTTTGTAGGTGACCAAATACTTCCACCATTATTTGCAAATAAATTCTTTAAAAATCAGACAATGTGATTTTCAGAATGTTTTTTCTCATGTTGTCTCTCATAGTTGAGGTCTACCTATGATGTCAATTACAGGCCTCTCTCATCTTTTTAAGTGGGAGAACTTGCACAATTGGTGACAGACTAAATAGTTTTTTTTCCCCCACTGTACTTCCTTACTGGGACTGTGACCAACATCATAATACATATATAATATATAAAGTTAAATAATTCATAAGGAGACAATAACAATACCACAATACATTTGTGTATTTGTGTAAATATATCACAGCAATAAGATAAGTGGAAATCGTTCTGCACTTAGAGTGGGTTGATGTCTGTTGGACAAGAAACTCACCATAATTGGACCACTATATTGGGGCTGCACTTCCCAACTCTCAGCCATGACCCATATGTTCATAACACTTCCACCGTACCTTTGTAATGCAGTTATGTCACGTTTATACAAAATTGTTGATGATGCAATGATTTAATAAAACAAAACAAAACTATTATTTCAAAACAAAACTGTCTTTTCCTTTTGGGTGATAACAGCCTGCCAAAATCTTTTTACACTGTAAACCAACCCAACCATGGTTCGGTTTGAACCTGACTGAGACCAACTTTTTTGGTCTGACCAGAATTCCTTTGGTCCGAACCGTGGTTCAAAGCACCTTTCAGACTGGTTCAGATAGGTGTGAAGGCAACCTAAATCTGAAGGCTGAAAAACCTGAAGGCTTAATTCTGTTGGGAAATTGCTGTTCTGTTGCTACCCTAATTTTCTATGTCTCCCCCTATAAAAAGCAAAGCATTCAGCTGGGTTGTCGTGGTGGTGCCTTTTATGGTGGTGTTCCTACTGCTGGTGGTTTTGTGTATCTGTAAAAGACGCACTGGAAAAAATAACAAAGAAGAAGGTATAGATGGAGAACACAAGAAGTTTGGCACTGGGATGAAAGAGGGCAGGATGGAAGAGAGTACAGTCTCCTAAAAAACAGCCAGAAGGTAAAAGACAATAAAAAAAGATCAATTTAACAAACTAAAACTGTTAAAAAGGCCTCAAATAAAATTTCTTACCAAACAGTAAAGAAGCATCTGATGCATCTGTTTTGTTCACAAGCGTGAGCATCTATCTGCAAATTACTGACATTTGGTTATGAGTGACATTTGGTTAATTTTTTAAATAAACATTCAAAATATTTTCCAACCAGTCAGAATTCAAATACACTCACTGAATTAGTAATCTCACAAGTTTATGGTAAGACTTGGCCCCGGTCCAGTAAGTGACCTTAAAGAGAAGTGGCTACAGTGACAATTAATGTCCACCAAGGTAGTTTAAAAGCATTACACTAAGGCGCATACACACATATACGTATAGATTTGTGGGATCCCTAACCCTGACCGTAGGTCTTTCAGATGTTAGCATTATCATGTCTACGCAGAAGGGAGAGCTAACAGAGTGTAAAATATAACAAATAAAACATACACAATGCTTTGTCACAGTGTACTAATTGATGTCAGCATTTTCAAAAAGTTGTTTTGCCCAAAACAGTGGTGGTGAAGGCAGAAAAAAAGAGAGTGTTACTGAAGGTTACAGTATAAAAACTACTCCCCCCACTGTTTTCTGCATCCTGTTATTGGGAACTGGATGTTAGCAGATCAAACAGTCAACTTCAGCCTTTTTGTAGCCAAGACCAATAAGATCAGCTGACCTTCTTTGTGTGGGCAGAAATGGCTAGAGAAGAGAACCGGATGTGTGCTGGTTCAATCACAAAGATTGGCATTGGCACACTGGCACTGGCATGGAAACACACACCCTTAAAAACATCCTCTCTCTTTTTCTTAGATACGTATGCACACACACTTAACTCGCAGACACTTTTACTTTTACTTTTACTTTTTAAGTACTGGAGGGTCCATCATCATTCTAGAGAACGCCTGGCATTAGGCAGCATGGTGCCAATAGGTTCATGATGATGATCTGCTCCAGAGAGTCCTATTCTATTGGCAGTACTTCTCTATGGGGACTAGACAAGCAGTGTGTGCATTTGCTCATATGTGTCAGAAATGGGTAAAACCTAAAGTAGCTAAAAGCATTCATCTGAAAAGGTGTCCAGGATGAACTATCACATCTCAAATAAACTAATATTGTAAAGAAAACTTATATATTGTTTTGGGTTGAGGTTAAGGTTAGGCTAGGATCAAGGTTAGGTTCTAAACATATCTTCTAACCTGTTGTGTTTAGACAATCAGGTAACTATATGTGCACATCTAAAGTAACACTTTAACACTTTTAAAACCGAAACTCAAACAGAACATGACAAACCAACCAGTGAAAACAACAAACCTAGGACTAGGAGGAGCAGTGAGCGGCAGGGGATTGAGCCGTGATCTAACAGGATCAGAACATGAGAAGGGGACAAACGAAAACCACAAGCCTAGCTTGGGATACAGGAAAGTAATAAGGGAACCTAAACCACAAGCCTCGCTTCGGAAAAAGCAGGGAGAACTTAAACAGCCACAAGCCTGCTGGTGCGATCCTAAGGGGAAACTAGAACTGAGAACAAGAGCCATGCTCTATGTAAACAAAGGGGAAACTGGAGGACCAGCTGCCTGAACAAGATAACCAGGCAAGCCCAACCTGAGGATACCGTGAAACTGCCTTGTGAGCTTGAGCTGCCAGGGAGCATGAACTGGACGCAACGTAACAGAACTGCCTCGAGAACCAGACTTGAAGAAAACATAAACAAAACAAGATACTAGCTAACAGAATCACACCACAAACACGTAGCAATTCAATTCACAGCAGTAACTAGCTGGAGGGAGACTCCTTAAATGCCCCCAGTCCCAGGTGCAACACATGAACACGAAATGAACACAAATGAGCCGGAGGTCCTTATATAGGCCTGGGGGTTGCGATCCGGGATCGCCCTGGGGGAGGGCACGGTAATGAGGGCCTGACAGGTGCATTGTCCCTCACAGTAGTACAAAAAAGAATACAAATTTACAGAATAGAAACACTGAATATTTACATGTTAATTTATACTATACATGTACACACACACTATACTATACATATACACACATTACACACACACTATACACACTCTCTGTTTACAATACTGCACTGGTAACAGTTAAACAGTTAAATGTACAGGTTTGATATGATCTGAATGTTTACATTATTTACAGAAGGCATTGGATGGGTGTTGTTCAGGTGTAGTGGGTTCCAGTAGTAAGTGCAGGGTGCACTTACGTCCTGAGGATGCAAGGGTTCATACCAAACCTCCTCAGCCATCTGAGGTAAAGGAGGCACTGATGTGCTTTCTTCACCACCCAGACCCAGATCTGCAGTGGGTCCACGGTGGCAGGTAGTGAGGAACAGATTAAGTCTCTAACCAGCCTTTCAAAGTGCTTGCTTATGATAGTGGTTAAAGCAACCAGCGCAAGTCATTTAGGCAGGTAATGCTGGCTTTGGAAAAGGGACAATGATGGCCAGTTTGAAGCATGCTGGCACGACAGAGAGTGAGAGAGGTGTTGAAGATGTCTGCAAAGACTCCAGCAAGCTGAGGTCAGGAGATTTGTGTGTGTTGACACGCTTAAAGGATCAGCTTCGGAGAAAGAGGGTGGGTGTGACTCAGCAGTGAATGGTGCCTTAGCTTTAAATTGCTGGTTTGCCTAGAAAATCTGTACTCAAATTTGGCTGCTTTTATGGTCTTATGGAGAGCATAGCTGGCTATTTTATACTTCCTATTTTATACTATTTTATTTTATATTTCCAGGTCTGAAAGCAGCACTGGTGTTCAGAGCTGTGCAAACTTCACAGTTGAGCTATGGCTTCTGATTCAGGGAAACATGAACAGGCTTTGTGGGCACAACATCCTCTGCATACTCGTCAATGATGTTTGACGAATCACGAAACATCTCCCAGTTCAAGTCATCAAAACAGTCCTGAAGCATAGAGTCTGATTGGTCTGACCAGCGATGAACCACCCTGATGGTGGGCGGCTTCCATTTGAGCTTCTGCCTATGTGACTGGGAACCCTATGCTCAGTCACATAGCACCCACAAAGACTTTTCCCCACCCATACTACACCTGAACTCACACCCATCCAGTGCCTTCTGTAAATAATGTAAACATTCAGATTATATCAGACCTGTACATTTAACTGTACATTTTACCAGTGCAGTATTGTAAGTAGTAGTTTGATTGTTGTAATAGTAGTTTTTTTGTGTGTGTGTGTGTGTGTGTGTGTGTGTTTATGTATAGTATAAGTTATGGTGTAAATATTCAGTATTTCTATTTTGTAAATTTCTATCCTTTTTTGTGCTACAGTGAATGACTATGCACCCAGGTCTTTCACTCTCCTTTACACCTGTGTAATGTGATGTGACAACAAAAGTGATTTGAATAGATTTTTGATTTGCCTGTAAGTGGGCAGGAGCAGGATTGAAGAGTGATCTGGGGAGGGCTTGGGGAGGGCTTTGTACGCCCCTCGGAAGGGGGTGTAGCAGTGGCTGAGAGTCTGTGTTCTTTGCGTGCTGCATGAGATATGCTGAAAGAACTTTCCTTAGGTTTGCTTTATTAAAGTCCCCAACAACAATGAACACAGCCTCTGGGTGAATGGATTCTTGCTTGTTGATCGCCTTGTACAGTCTCCCGAGCGTCAGGTCTGTGTCAGCCTGCATAGGTATGTACACGGTGGCAATAATGACCCCTGAGATGTTTCTAGGCAACCTCACTGGCCTGCACGAGATGATGAGATATTCCAGGTCCGGGGTCTCTTTCTCAATGGTAGAATAATTTACCTGGTGCTTGTTGAACTTACAAGAAAAGCAGCACTCGGGATGCTCCACACCACAATCATCTTTACGAAGTAGAGAAATTAGAAGTGTAGAGAAATTAGGAGCAGCCCAACCAGGAGTACTACAGAGAAGGGCCAATGGGAGGGTCAATCTAAGGTGTAGATCACAAGATCATCCACGTAAGAGAAAAACAGTGTTTACCAGCTTTTCGAAGCTAGCAGGGGTGGAAGCTACCAAATGGTAGAACTGTGTACTGTAAAAAAGCATCAGGAGTTACAAATGCTAAAATATCTGATGCCCGAGAAGTTAAAGATACTTGCCAGTATCCTTTTAATAAATCAAGTTTACTAACAAACTGAGTATAACCTACATTGTCAACACAGTCATCAATTCTAGGCAGAGGACAAGAGTCTGAAATTTACACAGAAAATTGTAGGACTGGGCAGGACTAAACCCCAATGGTTCCTGAACAGCCTCACATGCAGCAAAAAGTGCAAGCCCCCCCCCCCCCCCCCCCCCCCCCAATCCCAGTCCGTCCCTGTTTTCAGACAGTTTTTCCTAAGCATGGACTTTAAATACTGGTGAAACCTCTCCAGAGCACCCTGTGACTCTGGATGATAAGAAACGTTGTACCCTGGTGAGACTGAACAACCTTAGGCAGACCAACGATAGTGAGGTACTTCATTAAAGCTCATATTACTACTGGTGCTGTGATTTTGCGAAGAGAAATGGCCTCTGGGAAACATGTTGCAGTACTGGTACATTAACAGGTACTGATGACCAGATCTTGTTTTTGCAGTGGTGCTTTACACTCTATCAGGACTCTTTTAACTCAACCACATCTTTTCTAAGACCTGGCCAAAAAATCCTTCATTTATGCCTTAAAGGGGTGGCAACAAACCACCCTGCAATGTTATTACCCACGATACATGTGACCCCTTCAACTGTCAAGGAGGGACAAACACCCACTCTAAACTCCCCAGCGGCTAACCCTGAGGTTAGAACATGATGCAGAGGAACTTTCACATACTTCATTGCTTTGCCACAATAAAATAGGTACAGACCACAAAAGGATAGCTAAAACCAAGGACTGGACTGCACCAGTAGAACAAAGGATACTCACAGGGTACTGGATTTGCTTATTACCTTTCAGGAAAATGTGAATCTTGGGTTACTCATAAATTAACCCAGAGACCGTACTCCCTCTCTAACAACCACTCTCACCCCCTCTGGAGTCACTAAGTGGCCCTAAATTGCAGAGACCCTATAAACTTTCCTCTTTGGAAATGCAGGAAATGAAATTCCAGGATACCTTAAGTGACAGCTATTTCGGCACCAGGCACCAGAGATCCTTTGTACTGATTGACACTATCTGCTTCTTGACCAAGAACAACCCTTTAGGACCCCAAAGTAACCAACATATTTTATGCCCAAGAGTGCAATCATGGAGCCAAGGAAAACTGCCTCTCACCAAGAAGACTCAGAAGACTCTATCTCAGAACTTTCTTAACAAGTTACTAGACTCTGTTAAAGCAGCCACAACACAGTACTAGATGGTGATCATGATAAAAATGCATTTTTATCCTTCTCTGTAGAATGTGTGTGACTGTTTCTGCATTATAGGTTTTACATGTTGCACCTATTTACTCAGACATCAGAGGGTAGACAACAGACTAGCCTCAGCTCCTAACAGCTGGCAAAAGGTGGAAATGCAGTTGACCATGACTAATATTGCTGCCACCCTGAGAGGCAGGCAACCATGTGATAAAGTCTCAGGAGATGTGCAAAGCATGCAGAAGGCCCACGGGCTTGGTCCTGGGTTCTTTGCACTGGGCACATACCAGACATGCAGCTATTTGAAACCACCAAAACTATTGTCATAGGTGCATGTTGTGAGGGTGCCATTAAGTGCAAGGCATGCATCATTGCAGGACCTTCTCCCTGATGACACTCTGAACAAAGAGCACACCAGATGGCCCTCCACCTGGATCTTGCTTGCTCTGGAGCGCTAGCGACACCACATCATCCAATCCTTATTGAATGAGTGCCTCAGCGAGTACAGTGACAGGCCACTAGCTCAGAGGAGGTTTCCACTGATAGAAGAGAGCTAAAATGTCTAACAAACCTTTAAAAGAAATTAGCAAAGCCAAGGATGTGCCTATCAAAGTGATGTGGGATGAGGCCAATCAACCATGGCCCTGAACTTGTGGGATGTGGGATATGGGATATGCTCTTGTATATGTTCTTGCTATATATGAAGATGTCATCCAGATAGACAAACACATAGCAGTCAAGTGCCTCTCACTCAAGAACTCATTTATGAACTGTTGGAAAACTTCTGGGGCATTCAGTAGCCCAAATGGCATAACCAAATATTCATAGTGGCCAGATGATGAGCACTCTTTCATCAATTTTCTATCCAAGATAAGGTTATAGGCACTGCACAGATCCAGTTTAGTAGATTTATTCCACCAATTCGGTGCCAGGACAGAAAAACGGCTTTTGACCATTGCCATCCAGTCCAGAGGGTCTGGTCCATTCTTTGTTTTGTAGGCCAGTGTCATAGTTTTGAATCTGATGTGGGCAGCTACAGGTAGCCAGTGAAGAGAATGCAGTTACATGACTGAATTTAAATATAAAAGACAGCCTGCACCACTGCATTCTGGATCAACTGCAACCCAGATGTGATCATACAGAGCACATCTGGGCTGTTTTCATACTGAGTACAGAGCTTTAAGAGGCAGGCTAATGACTTTAATCTGCAGCATAAATAGAGCTTCACTCACATCACTCTCAGTTTCACTGCCTCACAGGACACACAGCAGTGCCTCCTTCTGGAGAGTGAAGAACACTGCAACTCATGAATGAAAATGATAAGAACAGTACTTTAGCTTCAACTGGTTCCCAAGGGGCATGGTTGTGATGAGCAAGTAAAATCAGCTTGACTCGCTTTTGAATGGCACTAAATAGCTTACATGCTAGATAGCTAGTTCAGTAACATATTTTGTGAAGCTGTGGTAAAATGGTTTGTATTTCTCCATATAGCAGGTCACAGTTTTAGAGAGCTTTAAAGATTACATGTCCTATAATGCCCTCATGCGCTCCCCAGAAGCTCATATTAAAAATTCTGTGCTTTGTAAAACATGAAACACTATAAACTGCTCACATTTTGTATTTATTATTTATTAACACAGTGGACAGTCACACATTTGGACCTCTTCAGTATGTTCTTTCAGAAGATACAGTGGAAGCCCTCTGGTAAACTGTGGACTTCTTACACTGGAAAAAAATACTTTTCCACAGGCCAGAGGCTGTTATTACTCGGTTATGTCACTGATTAATATAATTAGATAATGTCATTGCACTTTTTATTGATCAATGTTCTTTAGATCATTTTATTTACAGCATTTTAAATTTGAAATGAATCTGTTGTGTCTTCTTTACTTAAAGTGCACACTTTCCAAACTGATAGGTGTGAGCACTGAGCAAATACACGTTCAAAAGGCTTCTTCTTAAACATTCAGATTTCCACAGAGAGTTCAAAATTAAAGTTTTTCAATGTCTTTGTGGAGTAATAACATAACTTTAGGGGAGGGACCATGCTCCAACTCCTCCTCCACAGCCCTATATATATATTATTATTATTTACTCTGACTTCGGCTTTGTGCCAAACAACATTGCATGTTGATCACATTTACTCACCTCGCGCCATGAGCATTAATCTTGTTGCTTCTGACAGGGAACTCTTGTCCTCTGCCCCTCCTAGTCAGGCCTCCACACCTAGTGGTCTCCAATGCTGCCACCCATGACTTGTTAGCCATCAAACCAGCCTCCTCCACCCATCACGCTTCGGATGTCTGAAGCCTTCTTGCTCTTCATGGCCCTCCACCTGTTGCACGGCTGTTCACCACACCACTCATACCACCAACCCTCTGCCAGTGACTTCTAAAAGGAGCAGATATTGATTTCTCTTTCCTGCTACTGATACATATTCTATTCCCATTCAACCATTTCAGACCTCATCCTCCTGCTCTGTCATCACACCAGGGAGTACTTCTCCACTTCTTACTACTTCTCACCTCACAAAAGTCTGTGTAGTCTGTCTACACTCTGCACTGCACTGTCTGCATTGTGTTTCTGTCCGCACTGTGTTGTGTTGCACCGTGGTCCTGCAGGAACGCTGTTTTGTACTCTGAATATAGTTGAAATGACAATAAAGCCTCCTGACTGGACTATTTGACTAGAAATATATGTACCCTTCATTCTCACTTCACCTTTGTGTCAAACATCACACCCATCACAACATAACCATCTCCATAGGGGCGTTTCATACACTGACTATATGTCTACATGTCTTTTGAACGTGTGACAAAGACATTTTATTAACGTCTTTTTGGGCACATTTGCTCAGTGGGTACAAAATTGTATATTACAATTACAATTTTAAGCTTTTCATACATTGTTTGATTGAAGCAGGGATAGCTATTAGCCTAGCATCTTGCAAGCACATTTGTGTTCCCCAGCTTTGTCTTTCTCGAGGGAAGAGAGGCAGTCACATAGTGTTAGCTTTTAGCCAAGCAGCTATCCACCTGTTCTTCTCTTCATGGCGTACAGAGTTTCAGCTCCTCTTCTGTGGACAGTGGCACAAGAAAAGCCGAGGTCATAAGGTCTGGTACCTGTAGCAACCCCTTTTCCCATAACCAGCAGAGTCTGGAGGTGATGAGCTGCTCTCCAGTATCAACACCACCATGTTCTCCTGAAGTCTCCGCCACATTTTACCAGCATTGACTGGGATTTCTGGCTGGGGTTTATGTAAATGTAGGTGGTAAGACCCCCAGTCAAGATGGTGATGTAACAGTTTTGGGGGGTTGGAATTGGCCTGTTTTACAGCTCTGTTTAGGTTCTGCTGGATGTTCTTCTGATGTGTTTGAGGTTCACGGTTTCTTACTTCCATTCCACAAACAGATTCAGATGCTCGCAGAGATAAAAGACGAAAGCTTTACTAATATAATTACAATCCAAGTTCGTAGTCAGAACACAGCCAAGGGTCCGTTCCAAAGGGTAAGGCGAAAGGCAAAAGGCAAAAGGTCATACATGATAATACACAACAGAAAATAACGCTGTAGGAATACAATACCTTGCAATGACCTAAAATACAGCCTGGACTCATATGATCAACAACACAGGTGATGATGATTAGAATTTAGGAGGACACTGTGAACACAGAAGGAAGCTTTAAGTCACGTTCAGGAGTCATATGATCTCCCAGAGGATTCTCAAGACACTCGACAGGAGCACAGTGAAAATATCTGTATGAATTAAACTGATTTTTATCTTGAAGTTTTTACCTGGATCTTTCAGATCTGGGAGAGTTGATGTGTTCTGGTTTTGATGTTTTTATAAGGAGTGATGTGTGCTGTCCAGCGTTCATCATGAATGTGTTCCCTCACACTCTCAACAACATTCACACATTAGCCAGTTCCACTGCATTCATCATAATAAAGGCTCCTGAATGGCTGTTATTAAAGACACATTATTAAAACACTCAGTTTTATATATACACAGTTTTTGGGAAACAAAAGAGGTTCTTCTATGGCATGGTATCAAGAACCGTATCTGGAACTTTTATATTTAAGAGTGTACAGCTGTTGTATACGGTCATTCACATTATTGTCCATTAGCTCTGCAGCAGACAGGACCTTCATTCAGTCATTCAGATGATGCTTGCACTATTATCAGCATTGTGTCTGTAATGCTTCTTAATGGCATTTTATTACCTTGTATTTTGGTACTTTTGGTACTAAAATACTGTAGAGGATAACTTTGCTTTGAGTTTTATCTGTTTATGTGTTAAACCACGTTAGAGAAAAGGGTAAATATGTTATACTGCTGTACTCCATTAACCTGCCACTTTCACATATTCATCAGTTACAGTCCAGGATATTCGTAACATTTTTAAAATGATTTTTAACACAGAAATACAAATAAAGAATTCTGAAATCCCAGAGTGCTGTTCTCTTCTCTACCACCAGAGGGGTTAGTGACACACTGCTTAGAGAACTACATCCCCAGTCAGCCCTCACTCTCTTAAAACTACACCTCCCATCAGTCTTTACTTTCTCCTTGATCCTTTAATTCTCCACTGATCCCTTAACCCACCTCCCAGTGAGAGAGACACCAGACTCCACCAACATGGAGGAAACGCCTCCACCCACGCCTGCAGTCAGGTCACTGAGAGGGTTTTTATTCAGACGTTTTTTATTCGTAAATGTGGGAAAAGTTCAAAGATCATATCCAGTTGAAACACCATCTACACGTATACAAACGTTCAGACTGAACAACAAAACAGACACAAAGACATAAAAAATTTGTTAATAATAATAATAATAATAATATTAATAATAATAACAATAATAATGATAATGATAATAAAATCAGGATCATTTAGATATTTTACAACAAAGAACAGACATGTAAGAAACAGAAAGGGAAAGAGTAAGGAGTGCAGAGTAGATGAGCTCTGTCCTTCACCCTGGTGTGGAAAGTGTGAACGCTTCCAGTGTTGAACTGATCTGATACTGACCTCACCTCCTCTTTGGTTTTCCCCAGAATGTGACAGTAATGCTCTTATCTGTCCAGTAGAGGTCACTAATATACTGAACTGAAACTATAATCCTGTATTTAATGTCAACACTACTAAACAGTCTTAAAAAAACGTGTAAAGAGATTTGTCAGCTGAAGAGGAAATTGCTCACCTGACCGAGTCGTGTTCATGTGAGCGGAGAAAGAAAAACACTGGGGGGTATTTTAGCCCAAAATCAAGTCTGTCCAATAGGAACAGAGCTAAAAGACAAGCCTACTGGATGGTTCTTGAGAGTCTAAAGGTGTTTTAAACACAGATGCAGCCAGAATAGCGACAATTATTACATATTAAAATTGTTCATTATTGATTATTAATTATTGATTTTGTGTTATTAGAAGAATGTTTGCTGATGCTGATACCTCCTGTCCAGTTAGAATAAAAACAGCGTCAACATCACTGAATTGACGTAACATCAGTGATTATCTAACGAAGCAGCAGTTCTCAAACTAGCCAGACACAATCTTACAATCTGTATTTTTAGTTCTTTTTAATTCACAACTTATATCTGCTTCAGTTGCATGTTATAAAATGTTATAAAATGACATGCAAACTAGTGATTTAATAACATTAAATTAAATCACTAAAATGTGTGCCGACCAATCACAGCTCAGACCTGCTTAATTTAAATATCGGATACGTGCGGACGAGTTTGAGAACCACTGTAATGAAGTGAGGTTTATGTACAGAGTGCTGGGTCGTGTGTATTTACAGATGTGTAATGGTGGATTAGGAGTGAAATTTAAGGAACTTGGCTGGTATTGATTAGGGGTTGCTAGAACTTCTAGCATCACTAGCAGTGATTTAGGCCAGTGCTAATGTCCCTGAGCTGCGCTGGGTCTTAGCTGTTGAGGTGCTGAGGTGCTCAGAGTGCTAGATCAGAGAGAATATGAGCGCTAGTTCTGTTTGTTAAGTTTGTTAAAAAAAAAAAGGCTGTGTTTCTGAGTATGAAGAACACTCACGCCTCCACCCACAAAGCCACCTGGACACGCCCCCTCCGCCCAAACACACATTTGTGTTGTGTTAATATGGTGCCCCGCCCCGCCCCGCCTCAGCACAACCTCCACACCACCTTATAACCATGTAATGTGTGTGTGTGTGTGTGTGTGTTTACCAAACTACGAGTCAAAAGCTTAAATTGAGAAAATAAAGAACAGGAATCAGTCAGTCTGTGTCTGCGTGGTCTCGATACCAGCTCATCATCAGGACTCGGGACACGACTGGACTACTCCAACCAATCAGTGAACATTACCAGACTACTCCAACCACCCAGGGAACATTACCAGACTACTCCAACCAATCAGTGAACATTACCAGACTACTCCAACCAATCAGTGAACATTACCAGACTACTCCAACCAATCAGTGAACAATACCGGACTATTCCAACCACCCAGTGAATATTACCAGACTACTCCAACCAATCAGTGAACATTACCAGACTCCTCCAACCAACCAGTGAACACGACTGGACTACTCCAACCAACCAGTGAACATTACCAGACTCCTCCAACCAACCAGTGAACACGACTGGACTACTCCAACCAACCAGTGAACATTACCGGACTACTCCAACCAATCAGTGACCAGAAACTTTTTCAAGCCTAGCTGTAGCGTTAGCTCCATCTCCAGTGGTGGCTGAGTACAGTACTTCCACACAGCTGCAGATTAAGGGAATTACAGACAGTGTGTGGTTCTAGATTGAGAGGCATTCTGTTTGGGTTCTGTTTGGGTTCTGATGGGAACAGGGAGCAGTGCTGATCAGTTTAAACTGTATTGGCACAAGAGACTGAGAGTGTCCCATAGTACAGTTACTCCTCCTCCTCCTCAGAAGAAGAGGGATCAGGTAGGCTGGAGTGGGCTTGGGTGGGACAGCGTGGTGTTGACGGTGGTTCTGAGGTGGAGGCGGGGTGATGTGGCTGGTGATTACAAAAGGTTCCTAATGTTCTAAAGACAGAATAACTGCAGAAAACACAGTCAGCGCACACACACACACACACACACACACACACACACACACACACACACACACACACACACACACCGGTGCACTGCCTGAAACACAATCCTGTGATTTGGTTGCATTTACACTTCTCAGAGAGACGCTGTCTCCCTCTACCGCTCTCTCTCAGGGTGTAAACCTCAGCGATCTGAAGGTGTCGATTCCGCCGCCAGATTGGGAAAATTACGTTCGTAATTTTTATCAAAGGTACTAAAATGGCTCTCTGCACAGTTTCACCTTTGGTTCCGAAAAGAACCTTTCAAGTTGTTGGTTTTAATAGAAAAACAATTGAGAAACCTTTTAAAAAATGTCTGAGGAAAGTTTTTTAACATACATCTTTAAAAGGTTCTGCACACTCACTAATATCTTCAAACATGGTTCTTTAGGGAACCAAAAGTGGTTCTGCAATGGCACTCCTAAACAAACCCTTTAGTGACAGTGAAGTTTTAAGTTTTAATAAAATACCCCCCCGTTTTCATTTCGGCCAAAATCACGTTACCAGTTATAACGGTTCAGAACCCAAACCCAAATCCACGGTTCTGCAGGCCACAGCTCAGCTCGTACCAAACAAACTCTTATTTGCCTCATTTTTCACAGTTTCCATCAAACCCCGACACACTCAGCTCCCAGACCTTCACGCAGCTTTCAGGAACTCACGGTTCTCTTAAAGCCAAAGAACCCAATTTACAGAGCCTGTAAAACCCAAATAACACAAACACTGACCTCCAGTCTTCAGAGCCTTCTCACAGCTCTGCAATGAGAACTTGTGATTCAGTGACCCGAGCTGGACTGTGGCTCTGGATAGAACCGTTAGTGGGGGAATCGTTAGACCCCTGACTCACAGACATGAAATTTGTACGTTATTCTGATTGGTACCAAAATACTCTGAATCTGAACAGGAAGATTTTATAATGCACTGAATCGTTTTCTAAAGAATCATTATCCAGCCACTGAGAGCTCACCCCCCACCCGACCCGCCCACCTCTCTCTCTCCACCTCTCTCTCTCTCCACCTCTCTCTCTCTCCACCTCTATGTAAGCTCTCTCTCCCCTCCACCTCCATACAAGTAGCTGTTCGTCCCGACCGGCTGGACGTACTCCTCCGTCTTGTCCCAGTCAGAGACCCAGTTACCCCCACCTCCTCCAGTCCCTGCGCCGTTGGCATCTCCTGATTGGCTGGTGGCTCCATAGCCGCCGCCCCCTGTTCGGTAGAGCTCCTCAGTTTCGTCTGCTAGCTCATCCTCTCCCAGAATTCCACACTTCTCCTCGCTGGTGTTCTCTGGCTCTGCCCACTCCTGCTTCTCTCCAGATGCGAAGAGTCCTGTGATCCACAAACAGGTCACGTCAGTAACGCCACAGGAGCACTGAGGTCATGCATGAGGTCATTAATGGTCATCCATGATGTCTCAGTGAGATGACAACCATAATCATCATGTTATCCACATACAGCCATTTGCTGAGAACACCACCATACTCCACCATACTCCACCAGTTCTGATAAGTGTCCTAGAGGTTAACAGTGTGATTTAGTTGGAGTTTTGTTGTGGATGAGCAGATATCATCCCCCCTTACACTGATTCATATGAGCCTGTTTGTAATAGAGTGTAATTAGGTAATAATGATGATTGTTGACAGATGATGATGATTATTATCATCATCATCATCATCATCATTACTATTATTATTATTATTATTATTATTATTATTAGTCTCCTCCATACTTTCAGTAAAAGCTGCCTGTGCTGGACATCACAATAAAATATCGGCTCCCCTTAATGTAACAAAACAATGAGCGGTGACTGGCTGTTCTGCAGGCCTCTTCTTTGGCCTCTTCCTATAAAAATAAGTGTCTCTTGGTCGTCTAGCCTTTCAACTGATCTGTCTCTTTAAAGAACCATGTCTGTAACTGAGAATCTGTGAGGGAAGAGTCTAAAGAACCTCATTCCGTATGCAGTTGTGGTCAGACATTTACATAAACTCATCATGGACACTGCACAGCCTGGGACATGTTCAAGGCAGCTGCCACCGAAGATCACCACACGCATGGAGAGTATGATTAAAACATCTTCACACGGACCAACGAGAAACATCACCTTTAAATCCGGAGATGCGCTGGCACTCAGAACAGCTAGAGCCAACCTGAACCATGCTGTGAGAGCATAGCAGCTCATTGCCAAAAAAAGCAAATCACAGAGTATAAACTCACTCCTCCTCCCTGTAAGAAGACCACCAACTTTCCCAACAAAATAAACTATAAAAAAACCCACAATCTCCTCCCAAAACCATTATCACCCTGTGGGACTTCATTATGATGAAGTGTTTCGAGAGGCGGTCAAAGACCACATCACCTCCAGACTCCAAATTCTAAAACACTTCCAAATTTGACCCATACAAATTTGCTTACTGCCCAAATGCTATCTCCTCTGTTCTTCACCTGAGATTAGAGCACCTGACAGAGACCCCTCCCACCACCACTATGGTTTTTACTTGCCGTTGGCCTCTGGAAAGAGGTTTCATAGTCTTCGATGTAGATCAGCCAGGTTCAAAAACTGCTTCATTCCACATGCCATAAGACTGCTGAACCCTAAACTAAAGCTGCTTCATTCTCATTCTTAAATAAGACAAAAAAACCCACACAAATGTTCCAGCTACCGTCCATATCTTTAAGAAATCAAGTCATCAAAAGACATCAAAATCATCAGATTCTGTAATACCTGTAAACACTCCTAAGAAAACATGACACAATTAATATAATCAAACTGCACACAAATTAACGTACACTAAAATTCAATACCCAGCGTCAGTATTAACTTTAGATGCAGAAAAGGCATTTGACAGTGTAGGGTGGACCTTTCTCCTCACCTCCCTTAACCATTTGGCTTCAGTCCCCATTTCACAAACTGGATTAAAATTCCATATAACTCACCTTCACCATCTGTAATCACTAATGTAAGAATATTCAAATATTTCACTTTAAACAGAGGTACCAGACAAGAATGCCCATTATCATCAGTCCTTTTTTCTTCCATTTTTTATTGAACAACTCTCATAAGCCATTAGACAGCATTATAACAGGGCAGTGGTGGCTCAGTGGTTAGAGCGGCGGGATATCGATAACAGGGTTGTGGGTTCGATTCCCGGGCTCGGCGTTGGCTGCCCAGGCGTTGACTGGAGTTGGCTGCCCACCGCTCTAACACGTGTGTGTGAGTGTGTGTTCACTACCAGATGGGTTAAATGCGGAGGACACACTGTACAGTGACAAATACGTGCACCTTTACCTTTAACATCTCAGGTATTCAAACGAATTCACATTGCCACAAAATCAGCTTATATGCAGATGACATCTTATTATATCAAACAGCTCCCTCCACCTCCCTTCCATCAGTCCATAATCTCATCAATAGATTTGGTAAGTAAGGTTTCTGGCTATTCCATAAATTGGACTAAATCTGAGATTCTGCCTCTTGCTCATATTAACTGTGATGCTAAGGTTGGGGATTTACCCGACAATTGTAACATTCAATCCATCAAATATCTTAGAATCTATATCTCAACAAAATCAAAGGACTTATTCAAATTGTATTTTATGCCACTACAAAACTACAAAAGAGGATTTCAAACAATGGAACTCTTTAATTAGTCGTACTGCCTCTGTTAAAATGAACATCTCCCCAAAGTCAACTATTTTTTTGAGATGACACCTCTTAACCCACCCCTGGGCTGGTTTTCCTCTTTGAACTCAGCAGTAAAGTCATTCTACTGGAAAGGCAAAAAACCCTGGATCAAAATGAACAAATTAACCCTTCAAAGACCAAAACAAAAAAAATTATCAATACTTTCTCTCTCATCAATTACAGTATATCCGTCACTGGACCAACAACACAAACCCTGCATGGCTAGATATAGAACAAACCATCTGCAAAGACTTGACCACCCGAGATCTTATCTTTATAGACAAAACAACCAGAACCCACGAATGCTTAAAATATTGTACAATATACACCGCTCTTCCTTTCTGGCAGAAAGCAAATGAAATCCTCAACCTGCATCTCGTCCCGTGTAAATCCACCCCTATCTGGTACAACCCTAACCCTAACATAATCTATCATCTTTAGGGCACATCTTCAGCGATGGATCTCTCATGACCTTCAACCTATTGCAACAACTCAGACATACAATTTACCACCAAACTGCCAACTTCAATACCTACAGCTCTACAAGAGATTATAAGTCATTGATATGTAGCACTGCTACAATTTGCTACTTGAATATTCAATTTTGGAATGACTTACATTTTCCATAAAGGATAATATCAATTACTACAACATCAGCTGGTTCTTGCAATTTATCCAGAGCTGATCCCTTCACCTCAACTCAGTTATTTGTTAATTTATTTATTTATTTTTATTTATATTTGTTTTTAAACATGCCTGCTCAATACTTTACTACAACAATAACCCCTGTCTGTTGTCCTGTCTTGCCATAAATTGTTAATTTGGTTTTGTAACTTTCCCCCATCCTGTTCTGTATTTGTGATCCTGTAAGTGTGATAAACCAATTCTGCTGATATATATTTCACATATTTATATAAATATAGTTTCATTTTATCTCACTTTGCACTACATTGTATATAACAGCACTGTATTACTACTGCTGTCTTTATAACTACCTCGAGCCAATGCAACCAAATGTCGTTCTTATGCCCACTGTAAATTTGAATGACAATAAATTTTATTGTCAGTTTATTGTGTTAACGTGCCGGTTCTGGTCGGCAGGCGCGTTAACACGCAGCGGCCACTCTTGGTCTGAGAAATGGTGCTTTTTGTGTCATTGTTTGTGGATATTTACGTCCACCTCTGCAAATATGTGCACCAGGCCTGCAGTCCGCAGCGTATCCTGATGGCGGAGCCCGGCGGAAGTGTCATCGCAAGCGGTGCGAGCGAAAGCAGAAGCGCGGTAAGAGAGCCGGGGTTCGCGTGAGGCTAAAGGCTAGCCCTAGCCGTCCGGCTATACCATCGCTATTCCTCACAAACGTCTGCTCCCTCGACAATAAACTGGACTACATTCGACTCCAGCGAGCGACCCAGCGAGAGTTCAGAGACTGCTGTGCTCTAGTCTTTGTGGAATCGTGGCTTAGCGACAGTATTCCACACAGCGCCCTCCAGCTAGACGGGCTGGCCTCGTTCAGAGCGGACAGGAGCGTGGCTCTGTCCGGGAAGACCCGCGGTGGAGGCGTGTGTGTTTACATCAACATGGAATGGAGTAACAACGCTGTGACTGTCGCCAAGCACTGCTCTCCGCTGGTGGAGTTCATCGTAGTCAAGTGCAGACCTTTTTATTTAGTACGGGAGTTCTCCGCCGTGCTGATAGCCGCCGTATACATACCGCCTAGCGCTAGTGCTAATGCTAATGCTAAGGAGGCACTGTGGGAACTGCACGGGGGCATCAGCGATCTGCAGACCAGACATCCAGACGGACTGTTCATTGTCGCCGGAGATTTCAACCATGCAAATCTCCAGTCAGTCCTCCCTAAATTCCATCAATATGTGGACTTTGCCACGAGAGGAGCGAACACGCTGGACCTGGTTTACACAAACATCCCCAACGCGTACCGGGCAGAGCCCCGCCCCCACCTCGCGTTCTCGGACCACATGTCTGTGTATCTGACTCCAGCTTACACACCCCTCATCAGACGCTCCAGACCAGTTCAGAAGCAGGTGAAAACCTGGCCGGCAGGAGCCATCTCTGCCCTTCAGGACTGTTTTGAGTGCACTGCATGGGACATGTTCAGGGAGGCTACGACTGAAGGCGACTCTGTTAACTTGGAGGAGTACACAGCATCAGTCACTGGCTACATCAGCAAGTGTATTGATGATGTCACTGTCTCCAAGACCATCACCACACGCCCAAACCAGAAGCCGAGGATGACTCCTGAGGTGCGTGCGCTACTGAGGACCCGCGACTCGGCCTTCAGAGTGGGTGACAAGGCGGCCCTAAGGAAAGCAAGAGCCAAATTGTCACGAGCCATCCAAGAGGCAAAGCCCACACACGCCCAGAGAATCCACAGCCACTTTAAGGACACCGGTGACACACGGCGCATGTGGCAGGGCATCCAGGAAATCACAAACTACAGTACAATGCCACCATCCTGTGATAGTGATGCCTCCCTCCCCGATGCCCTGAACGACTTTTATGCACGGTTTGAGGCACAGAACAACACGTCGGTGAGAAAGATCATGCCCAAGCCGGACGAGCAGGTGTTGTGCCTGACTGCAGTGGACGTGAGGAAAACTCTGCGCAGAGTCAACCCACGGAAAGCTGCAGGACCAGACAACATCCCCGGCAGAGTGCTCAGAGAGTGTGCAGACCAGTTGACAGATGTTCTCACGGACATCTTCAATGTCTCCCTGCGCAGCTCCACTGTCCCAACGTGCCTTAAGACAACCACCATCGTCCCCGTGCCGAAGAAGTCCACGGTGTCCTGCCTCTATAACTACCGTCCCGTAGCTCTCACGCCCATCATCATGAAGTGCTTCGAGAGGCTAGTCATGAGGAACATCAAGACCCAACTGCCCTCTTCATTGGATCCCCTGCAATTTGCATATCGTCCCAACCGCTCCACGGACGATGCCATCACCACCACCCTTCATCTCTCCCTTACCCACCTGGACACACCTATGTCAGAATGCTCTTCATAGACTTCAGTTCAGCATTCAACACCATCATCCCACAGAATCTCACCAGGAAGTTAAGCCTGCTGGGCCTCAACACCCCCCTCTGCAACTGAATCCTGGACTTCCTGACAGGGAGGCCCCAGTTAGTCCGGTTCGGGGACAGCAGCTCCAGCACCATCACCATGAACACTGGGGCACCCCAGGGCAGTGTACTGAGTCCTCTGCTGTTCACCCTGCTGACTCAGGACTGTGCTGTGAAACACAGCTCTAACAGCGTCATAAAGTTCGCCGATGATACAACTGTGCTGGGTCTCATCAGCAAAGGCGACAAGTCAGCATACAGAGAGGAGGTGCAGCAGCTGACAGACTGGTGTACAGTCAACAACCTTCACTGGAATGTAGAGAAGACCAAGGAAATGGTTGTTGACTTCAGGAAATCAAGACAAGACCACTCTCCGCTTAACATCAACGGCTCCTCTGTGGAGATCGTTAAGAGCACCAAGTTCCTTGGTGTCCACCTAGCGGAGAACCTCACCTGGTACCTGAACACCAGCTCTACAGCCAAGAAAGCCCAGCAGCGTCTCTACTTCCCCCAGAAGCTAAGAAAGGCCCGTCTCCCTCCACCCATCCTCACCCTCTTCTATAGGGGGACCATAGAGAGCATCCTAAGCAGCTGCATCACTGCCTGGTTTGGGACCTGCACAGCCTCTGACCGCAAGACCCTCCAACGCATTGTGAGGACAGCTGAGAGGATCATCGGAGTCTCTCTCCCCTCCGTCATGGACATTTACACTGCCCGCTGCATCCGCAAAGCAACCAGCATTGTGGATGACTCCACCCACCCTTCACACAGACTGTTCTCCCTCCTGCCATCAGGAAGAAGGTACTGCAGCATCCGGTCCAACACGACCAGACTCTGCAACAGCTTCTTCCCCCAAGCCATCAGACTTCTCAACTCAACTCAACTTCTGAACTGATGTCTTTTCTGTTACATGCACTCTCTCTCTCTCTCTCTCTCTCTCTCTCTCTCTCCCCAACCATTTACCCCAGATAAAAGGGGAAGCATTTTTGCACAAAGCATTGCACTAATAACTTACTACCTCACTGGACCCTATTTATTACACATTGCACAATTTGCACACAACCGGCAATTATTTATTATTCTCTGTCTGTACTGTGTTGTGTTGTCTGTTCGCACTTGTTTGTTTGTGTTGCACTTGTGTTTTGTATGCACTGTCTATGTTGCACCATGGTCCTGGAGGAACGTTGTTTCGTTTCACTGTGTACTCTGTATGTAGTTAAAATGACAAAAAAACCCACTTGACTTGACTTAAGTCCAAAAGTCACTGTTTACAGTCCAGCCAGTTTAACATCACCATGGACTGAGATGCTGCTGTACTAGCAAGATCATCCACCTCCTAAATCCACACCTCCAGCTCCACTGAAGTTCCCAGCTGAAGCTCACAGAGACAGAAAAAGCTCTGGAGGAAGGTTTTATGGTCAGATGAGACAGATGGAGGACTAAAGCTGAGGCCTTCAACCCCAAGACCACTGTAGCAGCTGTTAAGCATGGTGGTGGGAGCATCATGCTCTGGGGCTGTTCTGCTGCCATTGGAACATTACACACAGTGGATGGAGCAATGAAGGAGAAGAACTACCTCAGAATTCTGCAGCAGAACCTTAAACCGTCAGCTAGACGCTTCAAACTGGGACACAGTTGGGAGTTCCAACAGGACAGTGACCCCAAACACCCGTCAGAGGTGGTGAGAAATGGACAAAGCAGGCTAACGTTAAGCTTCTGGAAAGACCTTCCCAAAGTCCTGACCTCAACCATGTCAGAAAAACAACAAATTTAATCGAACTTGTTTTGCCAAGAAGAGTCAAATATCCAGCTCATGTCCATGAGGAGTGTATGGAAACCACAACTGTCCTTAAGGGTTCTCCTGGACTCACTCTAGGCACCCTACAGTAAAATGAAGTACTACATTAGTGTGAAAACAATATCTGCTGTGCATCTCCTCTTACGGGTCGTCTCTGAAACGTGGTGCCAGCACAGGGCTGTGTCTCGGGGGAATGGATGACTTTATCACTGTTATATAAAAACAAACAACTGGATAAACGGTACATACCTGATGAAGCCAAGCAAAAAGGACATCAGCACAACATTTCAGATAAAGCTTTGAGATCCTGAGAGGAACTAAAGCTCAGTGACTTATGGAACAAAGGAGAGAGAGAGAGAGAGAGATCAAGAAAGAAGAGACAGAAATACACACCATAGAAGATAACACCGCCATAATGAACCAAGGAAGCAATGAGAAACACATACTGCCACTCCTCACGAGTCTACAGAGAGAGAGAGAGAGAGAGAGAGAGAGAGAGAGAGAGAGAGGTAGAGAGAGGCAGAGATAGAGAGAGATAGAGAGAGGTAGAGACAGAGAGAGAGATAGAGAGAGGCAGAGATAGAGAGAGGTAGAGAGAGGCAGAGAGAGGCAAAGGTAGAGAGAGGTAGAGGTAGAGAGAGGTAGAGGTAGAGATAGGTATAGAGGTAGAGAGAGGTAGATAGAGAGAGATATAGAGAGGTAGAGAGAGGTAGAGATAGAGAGAGGTAGAGGTAGAGATAGGTATAGAGGTAGAGAGAGAGGTAGAGAGGAGGAGTGTATGTGTGTTAGAGTGAGTGAGAGATGAGAGGAAAAGAACAGGGACAGTTAGTATGAATATCATGAGCGACAGAGCGAGGGAGAGAATGCAGGACAGGGTCTGGAGGAGGAATGAAACAGAGCTGCAGAGCATCATGGGAAGAGCTGAACACTGTATGGACTGCAGGTGTGTGTGTGTGTGTGTGTGTGTGTGTGTGTAGCAGTCCTGTAGGAGTTGTGTGTATCTGTGTGAGTGGCTCGTTGGTGTGTGAGTCTTCAGTGGTGTGTGTACCTTATGTTTAGTCATAGCTCCGACTATCAGTGGGCACACCATGCCCGACAGTGTGCCCACTCCATTAGAGATGCCCATCAGGATGCTGGCGTAGCGCGGAGCGATATCCAAGTGATTGACATTAAACCCTGCAGAGACAAACACAGACTAATCAAACCCAGAACCACAGCAGTGCCCTTAAACTCAACACGGCACAGTCTCGCATCCCATAATGACCAACCGTCTTTAACCAGGAGGCACAATTTCCTGTCCTGTTAAAGGGGCAGTTCACTCACATTGTACTTCTACACTGTCAGGATAATGACATTCATCTCTTTACTGTTTCCAGTTTAGAAGCAGAGCAGAGACGGTTATGGACCCAATGGACTTGTTTAGGGACACAACAAAGCATGCTCTGCAAACCTGGGTATCAAACCCACAACCTTGTGATCAATATCGCAGAACTCTAACCACTGAGACACCACTGCTCTTCCCAACATCTAGTGCAAGAGAGGAAAAAAGTCCAGTCTCTCACCTGAAACCCCAAACCTCACCTTAATCCAAAATCCAATCCCTCGAATCCTGAACCCTCATCCAAAACCTACCGCCATCTGAAATCCAAAACCCAAACCCTCATCAAACAAATAAATCAGGCTTCTGTTCCTGTAAACTGAGTACCACCCCAGGTAATACTCACAACAGAGAGGTCAAGTGGTTCTGGGGTCTAATAACCAGAAGCATCTCAACCTCTACTACCAGGCAAAGTTCTGACCGCTGACTGACCTTTAAGTAGACCAAGTCTAAAGTCACTGTGCAGGAATGAATCAGAAAGTGCTGAATTCACAGTGATCAGTGATGTCCCAATTGGCTATTAATTAAATCTGTTGTGTCCACTCTGACACCTGACCAACCACCACTGAACTGACCTAGACATCTAAAATCAGGTCAGATCCAAAAGCCTGACCAATGAGTGTTGAGTTTACATGGCCAGCCCAAATACAATGTCCAAATCCATGTTCTTTAATAATGTTGATTCGGCCAGATCATTTCTCCACATTTCTACAAGATCTCTAAACCCTGACCTTCACCCTACTGCTCAAAACAAACCCTCACCTTCACCTTAATCCCTTAAATTGAATCAACTCACAGATTAGGCGCTAATCAAATCATCAATCAAAACAAAGCTGTGCAGAAAAGGTCCGTCAGTTGCTAAAGTCTTTTTCTGTTTTGAAGGAATCTCACTCTAACCCCAGTGAAGGGCTGTACAGGCCCCTGGTGTCTGTTCTCTAACTTATTTGTCATTCCTTAATGAGCTGCTGCCTAATGTCCTCCTGTGGTTAGCCTGGCTGACTGACCAGGCCCATCATGATAATCACATAATCAACTTCAACAATCATATATCATCTAATATATAGAGATTCTAGAGTCTGTTTAATTTAAAGGTCTATTTTATATTAGGTGCAGTTTTGTCAGCAAAGCCTCAAAGTCCATTTAGTTCTTTGGTCCAAATACAATATCTGAACATTCTTAATAATTAAGTTCATCACACTTTAAAAGGGTGTAATTGCATTACTATGGTCTTAAAATGACAAATAATTTCTCAAAATTATTATTTATGGGACAAAACATAACCGTTATAGCCAAAACGAATGACATTACACTGTTGACTGGCTGATTATGAGCTGTTCACCTTCTCAACTACTGCCTTAAACCTGGGGACACTCTGACCACAGTTTGAGACTCAGTATCAGTAGATCAGGGCAATGCTGAACACACATATACACACAAATACAGTCTTACCTGAGATGGCAAAGCCACTGAATCCAACAGCCAATACAAGGAAAGAGATGGCCACGCCCTTAGTGTGAGAAAAGCCAACCACCAGCAGAAACGTAGCCTCCAGCCCAAATCCTACTCACAAACACAAAACACACACATATGTAACATCCTCAACAGCAGCATTAACACCATTACCCTTCCCTGGAAGCTATCTCTGCAGGTCTTTAAAGAGAGCATGAGATACACACAACACACCTACATAACACACATGCAGGCATTTTCACACAGAAACACACTCTCACCACCACAGTTCATGAGCTTGCGGACATTGGTGGTGGTCATGATGTTATTAGAGCGAAGATAGTCAGCCAGCTGCCCTCCAATTGGCACCACGATGGTCATCACCAGGTGGGGAAGAGCCGAGACGATACCCACCTGCAGAGAGAGGGAAGGTTTTATACCTTCAGGTAGGTCTAGGAGAGTTACATTTCTTAAGTGTGAAGTTAACAAAATCAGCATTCAGCTGCTTCATTGTGGGAATATGAAGGACTTGTAAACTGAGCCTATTTGCTAAATGAAACACGAGTGTGTGGGAGTGTGTTGCGGAGTGTGTTCCAGAGTGTGTTGTGACCTTGCTAATCTCAAAGCCGAACACTTCCTCGAAATAGGCTGGTTGACTGATGAGCAGCAGGTAGAACGTCCAGCTCCTGCAGAAGTTTGCCACAATGATCGCATACACAGGCATGGAGGTGAAGAACTTCCTCCAGGGAGTTTTAAATTTCTACATATAGACAAAGAGAACATCATCACCACAATGCAACACAGAGAGGAACAACACTCACAATCTAACTCATATTTGTCAAATCTGAGAAGCCCAGAATGCTTTCTTTGGATTGATTCGACCAGAGAATTATCAGCTGCCTGACAATCAACTAGCAACACAACACACATGTAACACACACCTGTAGCAACACTGTTCACCTGTGAGAAAGCTCATTAGAAATACCCCTCCCAACCCTCAACTGCACCCCAACCTCAACTCCATTCCCCAACCTCAACTGCAACCCCAACCTCAACTCCATTCCCCAACCTCAACTGCAACCCCAACCTCAACTGCACCCCAACCCTTAAATCCATTCCCCAACCTTAAATCCATTCCCTGCACTACCAACCTCAAATCCATTCCCCAACCTCAACTGCACCACCAACCTCGAATCCTTTCCCCAACCTCGACTGCGCCCCAACCTCGAATCCATTCCCCAACCTCAACTGCACCCCAACCCTCAAATACATTCCCCAACACAAGCACCCAGAAACAAACAAACACACACAACTCCAACCTTGACCCATTCCCAACCTCAACTTTGACTCCTGTGGATTTTTTATACCTGCACCACTGATACAGCGGCTTGTAAAAGTATTCATCGTTATTCACAGTTTGTCACTTTACAACCACAAATTTATTTTATTATTACAACCTCAACTGCACCCCAACCCTTAAATCCATTCCCCAACCTCAAATCCATTCCCCAACCTCAAATTCATTCCCCAACCTCAACTTCACTACCAACCTCAAATCCATTCCCCAACCTCAACTGCACCCCCAACCCTTAACTTCATTTCCCAACCTCAAATCCAATCCCCAACCTCAACTGCACTACCAACTTTGAATCCATTCCCCAACCTCAAATCCATTCCCCAACCTCAACTCCATTCCCCAACCTCAACTCCATTCCCCAACCTCAACTCCATTCCCCAACCTCAACTGCACCCCAACCCTTACATCCATTTCCCAACCTCAAATCCATTCCCTAACCTCGACTGTGCCACCAACCCTCAACTCCATTCCCCAACCTCAACTCCATTCCCCAACCTCAACTCCATTCCCCAACCTCAACTGCACCACAACCCTCAAATACATTCCCCAACACAAGCACCCAGAAACAAACAAACACACACAACTCCAACCTTGACCCATTCCCAACCTCAACTTTGACTCCTGTGGATTTTTTATACCTGCACCACTGATACAGTGGCTTGTAAAAGTGTTCAGCGTTATTCACAGATTGTCACTTTACAACCACAAATTTATTTTATTATTACAACCTCAACTGCACCCCAACCCTTAAATCCATTCCCCAACCTCAAATCCCTTCCTCAACCTCAACTGCACCACCAACCTCAAATCCATTCCCCAACCTCAACTGCACCAGAACCCTTAAAGCCATTTCCCAACCTCAAATCCAATCCTCAACCTCAACTCCACCACCAACCTCAAATCCATTCCCAAACCTCAACTGCACCAGAACCCTTAAAGCTATTTCCCAACCTCAAATCCATTCCCCAACCTCGACTGCGCACCAACCCTCAAATCCATTCCCCAACCTCAACTGCACCACCAACCTCAAATCCATTCCCCAACCTCGACTGCGCCACCAACCCTCAAATCCATTCCCCAACCTCGACTGCGCCACCAACCCTCAAATCCATTTCCCAACCTCAAATCCATTCCCTAACCTCGACTGCGCCACCAACCCTCAAATCCATTCCCCAACCTCAACTGCACCACCAACCTCAACTCCATTCCCCAACCTCAACTCCATTCCCCAACCTCAACTGCACCACAACCCTCAAATACATTCCCCAACACAAGCACCCAGAAACAAACAAACACACACAACTCCAACCTTGACCCATTCCCAACCTCAACTTTGACTCCTGTGGATTTTTTATACCTGCACCACTGATACAGCGGCTTGTAAAAGTGTTCAGCGTTATTCACAGATTGTCACTTTACAACCACAAATTTATTTTATTATTACAACCTCAACTGCACCCCAACCCTTAAATCCATTCCCCAACCTCAAATCCCTTCCTCAACCTCAACTGCACCACCAACCTCAAATCCATTCCCCAACCTCAACTGCACCAGAACCCTTAAAGCCATTTCCCAACCTCAAATCCAATCCTCAACCTCAACTCCACCACCAACCTCAAATCCATTCCCAAACCTCAGCTGCACCCCCAACCTCAAATCCATTCCCCAACCTCAACTGCACCAGAACCCTTAAAGCTATTTCCCAACCTCAAATCCATTCCCCAACCTCAACTGCACCACCAACCTCAAATCCATTCCCCAACCTCAAATCCATTCCCCAACCTCAAATCCATTCCCCCAACCTTGGCTGCGCCACCAACCTCAAATCCTTTCCCCAACCTCAAATCCATTCCCCAACCTCAACTGCACCACCAACCCTCAAATCCATTCCCCAACCTCAACTGCACCACCAACCTCAAATCCATTCCCCAACCTCAAATCCATTCCCCAACCTCGGCTGCGCCACCAACCTTAAATCCATTCCCCAACCTCAACTGCACCACCAACCCTCAAATCCATTCCCCAACCTCAACTGCACCACCAACCTCAAATCCATTCCCCAACCCTCAAATCCATTCCCCAACCTCGACTGCGCCACAACCCTCAAATCCATTCCCCAACCTCGGCTGCGCCACCAACCTCAAATCCTTTCCCCAACCTCGACTGCGCCCCAACCCTCAAATCCATTCCCCAACCTCAAATCCATTCCCCAACCTCAACTGCACCCCAACCTCAAATCCATTCCCCAACCTCAACTGCACTACCAACCTCGAATCCATTCCCCAACCTCAACTCCATTCCCCAACCTCAACTGCACCCCAACCCTTACATCCATTTCCCAACCTCGAATCCAATCCTCGACCTCAGCTGCACCACCAACCTCAAATCCATTCCCCAACCTCGACTGCACCACCAACCTCAAATCCATTCCCCAACCTCGACTGCGCCACCAACCTCGAATCCTTTCCCCAACCTCAACTGCGCCACCAACCTCAAATCCTTTCCCCAACCTCAACTGCACCCCAACCCTTACATCCATTTCCCAACCTCAAATCCATTCCCTAACCTCGACTGCGCCACCAACCCTCAAATCCATTCCCCAACCTCGACTGCGCCCCAACCCAACCTCAACTGCACCCCAACCTCAACTGCACCCCAACCTCAAATCCATTCCCCAACCTCAACTGCACCCCAACCTCAAATCAATTCCCCAACACAAGCACCCAGAAACAAACAAACAAACACACACACACACACAACTCCAACCTTGACCCATTCCCAACAGTGGCTTGTAAAAGTATTCATCGTTATTCACAGTTTGTCACTTTACAACCACAAATTTATTTTATTATTACAACCTCAACTGCACCCCAACCCTTAAATCCATTCCCCAACCTCAAATCCATTCCCCAACCTCAAATCCATTTCCCAACCTCAACTTTGACTCCTGTGGATTTCTTATACTTGCACCACTGATACAGTGGCTTGTAAAAGTATTCATAGTTATTCACAGTTTGTCACTTTACAACCACAAATTTATTTTATTATATTGAGATTTTAAGTGATAGACCAACACAAAGCACATATTTGTGATGTGAAACTGAAATGATACACGTTTTAAGCAAATAAAAATCTGAACATTATTCAGCCCCCCTATATCTATACTTTGTAGAGCCACATTTGGCTGCAATTACAGCTGCAAGTCTTTTGGGGGGGGTTATGTCTCTCCCAGCTTTGCGCATCTAGAGATTGAGATTTCTGCCCATTTGCAAAATAGCTCAAGCTCAGCCAGGTTGGAAGGAAAGCCTCTGTGAGCTTCTGCATGTCTTCCCACAGATGCTGAAACCCTTAAATCCATTTCCCAACCTCAAATCCAATCCCCAACCTCAACTGCACTACCAACCTCGACTCCATTCCCCAACCTCAAATCCATTTCCCCAGCCTTAACTGCACCCCAACCCTTAAAGCCATTTCCCAACCTCAAATCCAATCCTCAACCTCAACTCCACCACCAACCTCAAATCCATTCCCCAACCTCAACTGCACCCAGAAACAAACAAACACACACACACACAACTCCAACCTTGACCCATTCCCAACCTCAACTTTGACTCCTGTGGAGTTTTTATACCTGCACCACTGATACAGTGGCTTGTAAAAGTATTCATCGTTATTCACAGTTTGTCACTTTACAACCACAAATTTATTTTATTATATTGAGATTTTAAGTGATAGACCAACACAAAGTACATATTTGTGATGTGAAACTGAAATGATACACGTTTTAAGCAAATAAAAATCTGAACATTATTCAGCCCCCCTATATCTATACTTTGTAGAGCCACATTTGGCTGCAATTACAGCTGCAAGTCTTTTTTTTGGGGGGGGGTTATGTCTCTCCCAGCTTTGCGCATCTAGAGATTGAGATTTCTGCCCATTTGCAAAATAGCTCAAGCTCAGCCAGGTTGGAAGGAAAGCCTCTGTGAGCTTCTGCATGTCTTCCCACAGATGCTGAAAGGGATTTAGGTCAGGACTTTGACTAGACCTTTCTAACTCCGTAAATCATTCCACTGTAGCTCTGGCTGTATGCGTAGGGTCATTTGGTGAATCTTCTTCCCAGTTTCAAGTCTTTTTCCAACAGGAAATGCTGCCACCTTCACAGAACTGGTGTATTTATACGGAGACTAAATGACACACCGCTGGACTCTGTTAACTAATGAAGTGAACTCTGCAGGCAACCGACTGCACTGGATTTTTTAGGGGTAACAGAGTAAAAGAGGCTGAATACTTTTACACATCACACTTTCCAGATTTTTATTTAATTAAAAGTTTGAAAACCATGTATCACTTTCGTTCCACTTCACAAGTATGTACAATGCTACTTCGTGTTGGTCTATCTATATGTTCAAGGGGTATGAATACTTTTAGCATCCTAATGGTGAACATCACATTTTGGCCTGGTTTTAATTTGATCTCAAATATTTAAATAGATAAATATAAATATATCAGTATAGTATGCTATACCGTCAGTGGGTTGCACAGGCCAGCAGACTCTCCAATGGCATCCTCAATGTATTTCCTCTCTTCAGGTGTGATGGTGGGGTGGGCAGCTGGACTCTCATAGGAGACCAGAATCCAGAACAAATACCAGCAGATCCCAAAACTACCTACATACACACACACATAGTGTAGCAGTCTACCATATTACTGTAGTATACAAACAGCAACACAAGCACCCAGAAACAAACACACACACAGGCTATATCTGACATAACAAATGAGAGTGGATGGAGAGTAGAGGGGGACAGCTCTCTTCATCACACTGGAGTTTTAAAAAGCTGCAGGTCAGACATCCCTATTATTATTATTATTACATTTTATTAATTTGTTTTAATTAGTTTTGGAGGCTCCTGTGTTTTTCCTTCTGTCTTTCCTTTTCTTTTCTGTCTCTCTTTATATAGGCAGAATATCTAATCCTGACAAATTAACAGAAATTGTAGAAATTTACATTTGTACAGTACTGTGTGTGTGTGTGTGTGTGTGTGTGTTTCACTCACCATATACATAGAAGACAGAGGACCAGCCAGTGTACTGCACTAACACTCCTGCTAGCGGCATGGCAATAACAGCTCCAGCATAAGAGCCTGAAACACAGTGTATCACAATATCTGTGATATCTAGAACTTAGTATTCATAGGGGTGCACCTCACCGACGACCTCTCCTGGTCACTTCACACCAACAAAGCAGTGAGGTCTGCCTGTCAGCGCCTCTTCTTCCTGAGAAGGCTCAGGAAGTTTGGTCTGCCTCCTGACATCCTCACCAACTTTTACAGATGCACCATAGAGAGCATCCTCACGGCCTGCACCACTGTCTGGTACGGCAGCTGTACTGCCTACGACTGCAAGGCCATGAAAAGAGTGGTGAGGACAGCGAAGTCCATCATAGGCAACAAACTTCCAGACCTGCAGGACATCTACCGGTCCCGCTGCCTGAGAAAAATCCTGAAGATCTGGTTGGACTGTAGCCACCCAGCACACGGCCTGTTCACCTTACTTCCATCAGGCAGGAGGTACCGCAGCATCCAGGCCAACAAACCGGCTAATGAACAGTTTCTACCCACAAGCCATCAGGTTCCTGAACAAGCTGTGAACCTTTCACCAACACCAACACTGCACTCAGACACTTTATTATTAATACTCCATATATCACTGCTATGGACAACATCACTAAGTCACTTTATACAACAGCAATAGACATAAACATACATATATTTCTATTTAGCTCCACTCTCTCTCAGACTGTACCTGTCTCATAAATGTACATATCAGAGGATTTCTACAGATCCCTCCTGCCTTTGTATATTCTGTATTTTGTGTATATTTTGTATTTATTTAATATAATTCTTATATAACTTTATTTTAATATGTTTAGTATGTATATAGTTTTGTCCTCCTGTAGAGCATCAACCTGAGCCTCACCACAAGCAGTTCAATGCATAAATGTCCTGACATGTTGTGCAGATGGCAAATAAACCTGAAACTTGAAAAACTTGAACTTCATCAGAAATCGTCTGATAGAGTTTAAAAACATCTGTTTTAATAAATCAGTTTATTTACTGTAGTTTTCATTCTATTGGCTTTTATTTATGTTTATTTCATGTTTATGTATTTATCTACTTATCTGTTTTACAAGTCTAGAGTAATTAGTAGTTAATACTAATATTTATTATAAAAATATTTAATCATTTATTTCTTTCATTTTTCCATGTTTAAATACAAGTTTGTTGGCGTTTGAGTACAGGACAGGTGGGATAGAGGGTATTTGTTTCCTACATCACTCCAATTCAAACCTTACCACAGAATGCTGTTGTAGCCAGTCGGCTTCTCTCCAGGGGTGGCGCCCATTTGGCCCAGATCCCATGGCATGCTGGATAAGATACACCCTACAACAGGAACATGAACAGAATGTGGTGAACCAGGTATGTCCTCCTTTGGATTTGTAACTGGATCTTGAGGAAATTCTCAAAGCTGCACTAACAGAATGAGAGCTTTCCTCTCAGCCCTGCTGCTCAGTGAATCCGGATCTGTACAGGCTAACTAAATGCTCTATCTATATCAAACAGAGCCTTTACTAATCCCAGTAACACCACTCTACGCTCATTTACTAATCCCAGTAACACCCCTCTACACTCATTTACTAATCCCAGTAACGCCACTCTACACTCATTTACTAACTCCAGTAACACCCCTCTACACTCATTTACTAACCCCAGTAACACCAATATACACTCATTTACTAATCCCAGTAACGCCACTCTACACGCATTTACTAATCCCAGTAACGCCACTCTACACTCATTTACTAATCCCAGTAACACCCCTCTACACTCATTTACTAACCCCAGTAGCACCAATCTACACTCATTTACTAACCCCAGTAACACCCCTCTACACTCATGTACTAATCCCAGAAACATCCCTCTACACTCATTTACTAATCCCAGAAACGCCACTCTACACTCATTTACTAACCCCAGTAACACCCTTCTACGCTTATTTACTAATCCCAGTAACACCACTCTCCACTCATTTACTAATCCCAGTAACATCTGTCTACATTCATTTACCAATCCCAGTAACACCACTCTACACTCATTTACGAATCCCAGTAACACCATTCTACACTCATTTACTAATCCCAGTAACGCACCTCTACACTCATTTACTAACCCCAGTAACACCCCTCTACACTCATGTACTGATCCCAGTAACATCCCTCTACACTCATTTACTAACCCCAGTAACACCCCTCTACACTCATGTACTGATCCCAGTAACATCCCTCTACACTCATTTACTAACCCCAGTAACACCCCTCTACACTCATGTACTGATCCCAGTAACATCCCTCTACACTCATTTACTAACCCCAGTAACACCCCTCTACACTCATGTACTGATCCCAGTAACATCCCTCTACACTCATTTACTAACCCCAGAAACACCACTCTACACTCATTTACTAATCCCAGTAACGCCACTCTACACTCATTTACTAACTCCAGTAACACCCCACTACACTCATTTACTAACCCCAGTAACACCAATCTACACTCATTTACTAATCCCAGTAACATCCGTCTACATTCATTTACTAATCCCAGTAACATCTGTCTACATTCATTTACCAATCCCAGTAACACCACTCTACACTCATTTACCAATCCCAGTAACGCACTTCTACACTCATTTACTAACCCCAGTAACACCCCTCTACACTCATGCACTGATCCCAGTAACACCCCTCTACACTCATTTACTAATCCCAGTAATGCCACTCTACACTCATTTACTAACCCCAGTTACACCCTTCTATGTATATTTACCAATCCTAGTAACACCACTATAAACTCATTTACTAATCCCAGTAACACCCCTCTACACTCATGTACTAATCCCAGTAACGCACCTCTACACTCATTTACTAACCCCAGTAATGCCACTCTACACTCATTTACTAACCCCAGTTACACCCTTCTATGTATATTTACCAATCCTAGTAACACCACTCTAAACTCATTTACTAATCCCAGTAACACCCCTCTACGCTCATTTACTAATCCCAGTAACACCCCTCTACACTCATGTACTAATCCCAGTAACGCACCTCTACACTCATTTACTAATCCCAGTAACACCACTCTACACTCATTTACTAATCCCAGTAACACCCCTCTACACTCATGTACTAATCCCAGTAACACCCCTCTACACTCATGTACTATGCCCACTAACACCACTCTACACTCATGTACTAATCCCAGTAACGCACCTCTACACTCATTTACTAATCCCAGTAACACCACTCTACACTCATTTACTAATCCCAGTAACACCCCTCTACACTCATGTACTATGCCCAGTAACACCCCTCTACACTCATTTACTAACCCCAGTTACACCCTTCTATGTATATTTACCAATCCCAGTAAGACCACTCTACACTAATTTACTAATCCCAGTAACATCTGACTACATTCATTTACCAATCCCAGTAACATCTGTCTACATTCATTTACCAATCCTAGTAACACCACTCTACATTCATTTACTAATCCCAGTAACACCACTCTAAACTCATTTACTAATCCCAGTAACACCCCTCTACACTCATTTAGTAACCCCAGTAACACCCCTCTACACTCATTTAGTAACCCCAGTAACACCCCTCTACACTCATTTACTAACCCCAGTAACACCCCTCTACACTCATTTACTAACCCCAGTAACACCACTCTACACTCATTTACTAATCCCAGTAACGCCACTCTACACTCATTTACTAATCCCAGTAACGCCACTCTACACTCATGTACTAACCCCAGTAACGCCCCACTACACTCATTTACTAATCCCAGTAACACCACTCCACACTCATGTACTAACCCCAGTAACACCACTCTACACTCATTTACTAATCCCAGTGACACCACTCTACACTCATGTACTAATCCCAGTAACACCCCTCTACACTCATTTACTAATCCCAGTAACACCCCTCTACACTCATGTACTATGCCCATTAACACCCCACTACACTCATTTACTAACCCCAGTTACACCCTTCTATGTAAATTTACCAATCCCAGTAACACCACTCTACACTAATTTACTAATCCTAGTAACATCTGACTACATTCTTTTACCAATCCCAATAACATCCGTCTACATTCATTTACCAATCCTAGTAACACCCCTCTACACTCATCTACTAACCCCAGTAACACCCCTCTACACTCATTTACTAACTCCAGTAACACCACTCTACACTCATTTACTAATCCCAGTAACGCCACTCTACACTCATTTACTAATCCCAGTAACGCCACTCTACACTCATGTACTAACCCCAGTAACGCCCCACTACACTCATTTACTAATCCCAGTAACACCACTCCACACTCATGTACTAACCCCAGTAACACCACTCTACACTCATTTACTAATCCCAGTGACACCACTCTACACTCATATACTAATCCCAGTAACACCCCTCTACACTCATTTACTAATCCCAGTAACACCCCTCTACACTCATGTACTATGCCCATTAACACCCCACTACACTCATTTACTAACCCCAGTTACACCCTTCTATGTAAATTTACCAATCCCAGTAACACCACTCTACACTAATTTACTAATCCTAGTAACATCTGACTACATTCTTTTACCAATCCCAATAACATCCGTCTACATTCATTTACCAATCCTAGTAACACCCCTCTACACTCATCTACTAACCCCAGTAACACCCCTCTACACTCATTTACTAACCCCAGTAACACCCCTCTACACTCATTTACTAACCCCAGTAACACCACTCTACACTCATTTACTAATCCCAGTAACACACCCCTACACTCATTAACTAACCCCAGTAACACCACTCTACACTCATTTACTAACCCCAGTAACACCCCTCTACACTCATTTACTAACCCCAGTAACAGCACTCTACACTCATTTACTAAACCCAGTGACACCACTCTACACTCATGTACTAATCCCAGTAACACCCCTCTACACTCATTTACTAATCCCAGTAACGCCACTCTACACTCATTTACTAACCCCAGTTACACCCTTCTATGTATATTTACCAATCCCAGTAAGACCACTCTACACTAATTTACTAATCCCAGTAACATCTGACTACATTCATTTACCAATCCCAGTAACATCTGTCTACATTCATTTACCAATCCTAGTAACACCACTCTACATTCATTTACTAATCCCAGTAACACCACTCTAAACTCATTTACTAATCCCAGTAACACAACTCTACGCTCATTTACTAATCCCAGTAACACAACTCTACACTCATTTACTAATCCCAGTAATGCCACTCTACACTCATTTACTAATCCCATTAACACCCCTCTACACTCATTTACTAATACCAGTGACACCACTCTACACTCATTTACTAATCCCAGTAACACCCCTCTACACTCATGTACTATGCCCATTAACACCCTTCTACACTCATTTACTAACCCCAGTTACACCCTTCTATGTATATTTACCAATCCCAGTAACACCACTCTACATTAATTTACTAATCCCAGTAACATCTGACTACATTTTTACCAATCCCAGTAACATCCGTCTACATTCATTTACCAATACTAGTAACACCCCTCTACACTCATGTACTATCCCCAGTAACACCCCTCTACACTCATCTACTAACCCCAGTAACACCACTCCACACTCATGTACTAACCCCAGTAACACCACTCTACACTCATTTACTAATCCCAGTGACACCACTCTACACTCATGTACTAATCCCAGTAACACCCCTCTACACTCATTTACTAATCCCAGTAACACCCCTCTACACTCATGTACTATGCCCATTAACACCCCACTACACTCATTTACTAACCCCAGTTACACCCTTCTATGTATTTTTACCAATCCCAGTAACACCACTCTACACTAATTTACTAATCCTAGTAACACCACTCCACACTCATGTACTAACCCCAGTAACACCACTCTACACTCATTTACTAATCCCAGTGACACCACTCTACACTCATGTACTAATCCCAGTAACGCCACTCTACACTCATTTACTAACCCAAGTAACACCCCTCTACACTCATTTACTAACCCCAGTAACACCCCTCTACACTCATTTACTAACCCCAGTAACACCACTCTACACTCATGTACTAACCCCAGTAACACCCGTCTACACTCATGTACTGATCCCAGGAACATCCCTCTACACTCATTTACTAACCCCAGTTACACCCTTCTATGTATATTTACCAATCCCAGTAACACCACTCTACACTCATTTACCAATCCTAGTAACACTACTCTACACTCATTTACTAATCCCAGTAATGCCACTCTACACTCATTTACTAATCCCAATAACACCACTCTACACTCATGTACTAACCCCAATAACACCACTCTACACTCATGTACTAACCCCAGTAACACCCCTCTACACTCATTTACTAATCCCAGTAACACCACTCTACACTCATTTACTAACCCCAGTAACACCCCTCTACACTCATTTACTAACCCCAGTAACACCCCTTTACACTCATTTACTAACCCCAGTAACACCCCTCTACACTCATTTACTAACCCCAGTAACACCCCTCTACAATCATTTACTAACCCCAGTTACACCCTTCTATGTATATTTACCAATCCCAGTAACACCACTCTACACTAATTTACTAATCCCAGTAACATCTGACTACATTCATTTACCAATCCTAGTAACACCCCTCTACACTCATTTACTAACCCCAGTAACACCCCTCTACACTCATTTACTAATCCCAGTAACACCCCTCTACACTCATTTACTAACTCCAGTAACACCACTCTACACTCATTTACTAACTCCAGTAACACCAATCTACACTCATTTACTAACTCCAGTAACACCCCTCTACACTCATTTACTAATCCCAGTAACACCCCTCTACACTCATTTACTAACCCCAGTAACACCCCTCTACACTCATTTACTAACCCCAGTAACACCAATCTACACTCATTTACTAACCCCAGTAACACCCCTCTACACTCATTTACTAACCCCAGTAACGCCACTCTTCACTCATTTACTAACTCCAGTAACACCACTCTTCACTCATTTACTAACCCCAGTAACGCCACTCTTCACTCATTTACTAACTCCAGTAACACCACTCTACACTCATTTACTAACCCCAGTAACACCCCTCTACACTCATTTACTAACCCCAGTAACACCACTCTACACTCATTTACTAACCCCAGTAACACCCCTCTACACTCATGTACTAACCCCAGTAACACCCTTCTATGTATATTTACCAATCCCAGTAACACCACTCTACACTAATTTACTAATCCTAGTAACATCTGACTACATTCTTTTACCAATCCCAATAACATCCGTCTACATTCATTTACCAATCCTAGTAACACCCCTCTACACTCATCTACTAACCCCAGTAACACCCCTCTACACTCATTTACTAACCCCAGTAACACCCCTCTACACTCATTTACTAACCCCAGTAACACCACTCTACACTCATTTACTAATCCCAGTAACACACCTCTACACTCATTTACTAACCCCAGTAACACCCCTCTACACTCATTTACTAATCCCAGTAACACCAATCTACACATATTTACTAACCCCAGTAACACCCCTCTACACTCATTTACTAATCCCAGTAACACCAATCTACACATATTTACTAACCCCAGTAACACCCCTCTACACTCATTTACTAACCCTAGTAACACCCCTCTACACTCATTTACTAACCCCAGTAACACCCCTCTACACTCATTTACTAACCCCAGAAACACCCTTCTATGTATATTTACCAATCCCAGTAACACCAGTCTACACTAATTTACTAATCCCAGTAACACACCTCTACACTCATTTACTAACCCCAGTAACACCCCTCTACACTCATTTACTAATCCCAGTAACACCAATCTACACATATTTACTAACCCCAGTAACACCCCTCTACACTCATTTACTAACCCCAGTAACACCCCTCTACACTCATTTACTAACCCCAGTAACGCCACTCTACACTCATTTACTAATCCCAGTAACACCCCTCTATACTCATTTACTAACCCCAGTAACACCCCTCTACACTCATTTACTAACCCCAGTAACACCCCTCTACACTCATTTACTAACCCCAGTAACACCCCTCTACACTCATTTACTAACCCCAGTTACACCCCTCTACACTCATTTACTAACCCCAGTAACACCACTCTACACTCATTTACTAACTCCAGTAACACCACTCTACACTCATTTACTAATCCCAGTAACACCCCTCTACACTCATGTTCTATGCCCAGTAACACCCCTCTACACTCATTTACTAACCCCAGTTACACCCTTCTATGTATATTTACCAATCCCAGGAAGACCACTCTACACTAATTTACTAATCCCAGTAACAACTGACTACATTCATTTACCAATCCCAGTAACATCTGTCTACATTCATTTACCAATCCTAGTAACACCACTCTACATTCATTTACTAATCCCAGTAACACCACTCTAAACTCATTTACTAATCCCAGTAACACCCTCTACGCTCATTTACTAATCCCAGTAACACAACTCTACACTCATTTACTAATCCCAGTAACGCCACTCTACACTAATTTACTAATCCCAGTAACATCCGTCTACACTCATTTACCAATCCTAGTAACACTACTCTACACTCATTTGCTAATCCCAGTAATGCCACTCTACACTCATTTACTAATCTCAGTAACACCCTTCTACACTCATTTACTAATCCCAGTAACACCACTCTACACTCATTTACTAATCCCAGTAACGCCACTCTACACTCATTTACTAATCCCAGTAACGCCACTCTACACTCATTTACTAATCCCAGTAACGCCACTCTACACTCATTTACTAACCCCAGTAACACCCCTCTACACTCATTTACTAACCCCAGTTACACCCTTCTATGTATATTTACCAATCCCAGTAACACCACTCTACACTAATTTACTAATCCCAGTAACATCTGACTACATTCATTTACCAATCCCAGTAACATCCGTCTACATTCATTTACTAATCCCAGTAACATCTGACTACATTCATTTACCAATCCCAGTAACATCCGTCTACATTCATTTACCAATCCTAGTAACACCCCTCTACACTCATGTACTAACCCCAGTAACATCCCTCTACACTCATTTACTAATCCCAGTAACACCCCTCTACACTCATTTACTAACTCCAACAACACCACTCTACACTCATTTACTAACTCCAGTAACACCCCTCTACACTCATTTACTAACCCTAGTAACACCCCTCTACACTCATTTACTAATCCCAGTAACACCACTCTACACTCATGTACTAACCCCAATAACACCCCTCTACACTCATTTACTAACCCCAGTAACACCCCTCTACACTCATTTACTAATCCCAGTAACACCACTCTACACTCATGTACTAACCCCAGTAACACCCCTCTACACTCATTTACTAATCCCAGTAACACCCCTCTACACTCATTTACTAACTCCAGTAACACCACTCTACACTCATTTACTAACCCCAGTAACGCCAATCTACACTCATTTACTAACTCCAGTAACGCCACTCTACACTCATTTACTAACCCCAGTAACGCCAATCTACACTCATTTACTAATCCCAGTAACGCCAATCTACACTCATTTACTAATCCCAGTAACGCCACTCTACACTCATTTACTAATCCCAGTAACGCCACTCTACACTCATTTACTAACCCCAGTAACACCCCTCTACACTCATTTACTAACCCTAGTAACACCCCTCTACACTCATTTACTAATCCCAGTAACACCACTCTACACTCATGTACTAACCCCAATAACACCCCTCTACACTCATTTACTAACACCAGTAACACCCCTCTACACTCATTTACTAATCCCAGTAACACCACTCTACACTCATGTACTAACCCCAGTAACACCCCTCTACACTCATTTACTAATCACAGTAACACCCCTCTACACTCATTTACTAACCCCAGTAACGCCAATCTACACTCATTTACTAACTCCAGTAACGCCACTCTACACTCATTTACTAACCCCAGTAACGCCAATCTACACTCATTTACTAATCCCAGTAACGCCAATCTACACTCATTTACTAATCCCAGTAACGCCACTCTACACTCATTTACTAATCCCAGTAACGCCACTCTACACTCATTTACTAACCCCAGTAACACCCCTCTACACTCATTTACTAACCCCAGTAACACCCCTCTACACTCATTTACTAATCCCAGTAACACCAATCTACACTCATTTACTAACCCCAGTAACACCCCTCTACACTCATTTACTAACCCCAGTAACACCACTCTACACTCATTCACTAACCCCAGTAACACCCCCTACACTCATGTTCTATGCCCAGTAACACCCCTCTACACTCATTTACTAACCCCAGTTACACCCTTCTATGTATATTTACCAATCCCAGTAAGACCACTCTACACTCATTTACTAACCCCAGTAACACCACTCTACACTCATTTACTAATCCCAGTAACACCCCTCTACACTCATGTTCTATGCCCAGTAACACCCCTCTACACTCATTTACTAACCCCAGTTACACCCTTCTATGTATATTTACCAATCCCAGTAAGACCACTCTACACTAATTTACTAATCCCAGTAACATCTGACTACATTCATTTACCAATCCCAGTAACATCTGTCTACATTCATTTACTAATCCCAGTAACACCACTCTAAACTCATTTACTAATCCCAGTAACACCCTCTACGCTCATTTACTAATCCCAGTAACACAACTCTACACTCATTTACTAATCCCAGTAACGCCACTCTACACTAATTTACTAATCCCAGTAACATCCGTCTACACTCATTTACCAATCCTAGTAACACTACTCTACACTCATTTGCTAATCCCAGTAATGCCACTCTACACTCATTTACTAATCTCAGTAACACCCTTCTACACTCATTTACTAATCCCAGTAACACCACTCTACACTCATTTACTAATCCCAGTAACGCCACTCTACACTCATTTACTAATCCCAGTAACGCCACTCTACACTCATTTAATAATCCCAGTAACGCCACTCTACACTCATTTACTAACCCCAGTAACACCCCTCTACACTCATTTACTAACCCCAGTTACACCCTTCTATGTATATTTACCAATACCAGTAACACCACTCTACACTAATTTACTAATCCCAGTAACATCTGACTACATTCATTTACCAATCCCAGTAACATCCGTCTACATTCATTTACTAATCCCAGTAACACCACTCTACACTCATGTACTAACCCCAGTAACACCCCTCTACACTCATTTACTAATCCCAGTAATGCCACTCTACACTCATTTACTAACCCCAGTAACACCACTCTACACTCATTTACTAACTCCAGTAACACCACTCTACACTCATTTACTAATCCCAGTAACACCCCTCTACACTCATTTACTAACCCCAGTAACACCCCTCTACACTCATTTACTAACCCCAGTAACACCACTCTACACTCATTTACTAACCCCAGTAACACCCCTCTACACTCATTTACTAACCCCAGTAACACCCCTCTACACTCATTTCCTAACCCCAGTAACACCCCTCTACACTCATTTCCTAACCCCAGTAACACCCCTCTACACTCATTTACTAACCCTAGATACACCCCTCTACACTCATTTACTAATCCCAGTAACACCACTCTACACTCATGTACTAACCCCAATAACACCCCTCTACACTCATTTACTAACCCCAGTAACACCTCTCTACACTCATTTACTAATCCCAGTAACACCACTCTACACTCATGTACTAACCCCAGTAACACCCCTCTACACTCATTTACTAATCCCAGTAACACCCCTCTACACTCATTTACTAACCCCAGTAACACCCCTCTACACTCATTTACTAACCCTAGTAACACCCCTCTACACTCATTTACTAATCCCAGTAACACCACTCTACACTCATGTACTAATCCCATTAACGCCACTCTACACTCATTTACTAACACCAGTAACACCCCTCTACACTCATTTACTAACCCCAGTAACACCCCTCTACACTCATTTACTAATCCCAGTAACACCAATCTACACTCATTTACTAACCCCAGTAACACCCCTCTACACTCATTTACTAACCCCAGTAACACCACTCTACACTCATTCACTAACCCCAGTAACACCCCCTACACTCATTTACTAACCCCAGTAACACCCCTCTACACTCATTTACTAACCCCAGTAACGCCACGCTACACTCATTTACTAATCCCAGTAACACCCCTCTACACTCATTTACTAACCCCAGTAACACCCCTCTACACTCATTTACTAACCCCAGTAACACCCCTCTACACTCATTTACTAACCCCAGTAACACCCCTCTACACTCATTTACTAACCCCAGTTACACCCCTCTACACTCATTTACTAACCCCAGTTACACCCCTCTACACTCATTTACTAACCCCAGTAACACCACTCTACACTCATTTACTAACTCCAGTAACACCACTCTACACTCATTTACTAATCCCAGTAACACCCCTCTACACTCATGTTCTATGCCCAGTAACACCCCTCTACACTCATTTACTAACCCCAGTTACACCCTTCTATGTATATTTACCAATCCCAGTAAGACCACTCTACACTAATTTACTAATCCCAGTAACATCTGACTACATTCATTTACCAATCCCAGTAACATCTGTCTACATTCATTTACCAATCCTAGTAACACCACTCTACATTCATTTACTAATCCCAGTAACACCACTCTAAACTCATTTACTAATCCCAGTAACACCCTCTACGCTCATTTACTAATCCCAGTAACACAACTCTACACTCATTTACTAATCCCAGTAACGCCACTCTACACTAATTTACTAATCCCAGTAACATCCGTCTACACTCATTTACCAATCCTAGTAACACTACTCTACACTCATTTGCTAATCCCAGTAATGCCACTCTACACTCATTTACTAATCTCAGTAACACCCTTCTACACTCATTTACTAATCCCAGTAACACCACTCTACACTCATATACTAATCCCAGTAACGCCACTCTACACTCATTTACTAATCCCAGTAACGCCACTCTACACTCATTTACTAATCCCAGTAACGCCACTCTACACTCATTTACTAACCCCAGTAACACCCCTCTACACTCATTTACTAACCCCAGTTACACCCTTCTATGTATATTTACCAATACCAGTAACACCACTCTACACTAATTTACTAATCCCAGTAACATCTGACTACATTCATTTACCAATCCCAGTAACATCCGTCTACATTCATTTACCAATCCTAGTAACACCCCTCTACACTCATGTACTAACCCCAGTAACACCCCTCTACACTCATTTACTAATCCCAGTAACACCCCTCTACACTCATTTACTAACTCCAATAACACCACTCTACACTCATTTACTAACTCCAGTAACACCACTCTACACTCATTTACTAATCCCAGTAACACCCCTCTACACTCATTTACTAACCCCAGTAACACCACTCTACACTCATTTACTAACCCCAGTAACACCACTCTACACTCATTTACTAACTCCAGTAACACCACTCTACACTCATTTACTAACTCCAGTAACACCACTCTACACTCATTTACTAACCCCAGTAACACCCCTCTACACTCATTTCCTAACCCCAGTAACACCCCTCTACACTCATTTACTAACCCTAGTAACGCCCCTCTACACTCATTTACTAATCCCAGTAACGCCACTCTACACTCATTTACTAATCCCAGTAACGCCACTCTACACTCATTTACTAATCCCAGTAACGCCACTCTACACTCATTTACTAATCCCAGTAACGCCACTCTACACTCATTTACTAATCCCAGTAACGCCACTCTACACTCATTTACTAATCCCAGTAACGCCACTCTACACTCATTTAATAATCCCAGTAACGCCACTCTACACTCATTTACTAACCCCAGTAACACCCCTCTACACTCATTTACTAACCCCAGTTACACCCTTCTATGTATATTTACCAATACCAGTAACACCACTCTACACTAATTTACTAATCCCAGTAACATCTGACTACATTCATTTACCAATCCCAGTAACATCCGTCTACATTCATTTACTAATCCCAGTAACACCACTCTACACTCATGTACTAACCCCAGTAACACCCCTCTACACTCATTTACTAATCCCAGTAATGCCACTCTACACTCATTTACTAACCCCAGTAACACCACTCTACACTCATTTACTAACTCCAGTAACACCACTCTACACTCATTTACTAATCCCAGTAACACCCCTCTACACTCATTTACTAACCCCAGTAACACCCCTCTACACTCATTTACTAACCCCAGTAACACCACTCTACACTCATTTACTAACCCCAGTAACACCCCTCTACACTCATTTACTAACCCCAGTAACACCCCTCTACACTCATTTCCTAACCCCAGTAACACCCCTCTACACTCATTTCCTAACCCCAGTAACACCCCTCTACACTCATTTACTAACCCTAGATACACCCCTCTACACTCATTTACTAATCCCAGTAACACCACTCTACACTCATGTACTAACCCCAATAACACCCCTCTACACTCATTTACTAACCCCAGTAACACCTCTCTACACTCATTTACTAATCCCAGTAACACCACTCTACACTCATGTACTAACCCCAGTAACACCCCTCTACACTCATTTACTAATCCCAGTAACACCCCTCTACACTCATTTACTAACCCCAGTAACACCCCTCTACACTCATTTACTAACCCTAGTAACACCCCTCTACACTCATTTACTAATCCCAGTAACACCACTCTACACTCATGTACTAATCCCATTAACGCCACTCTACACTCATTTACTAACACCAGTAACACCCCTCTACACTCATTTACTAACCCCAGTAACACCCCTCTACACTCATTTACTAATCCCAGTAACACCAATCTACACTCATTTACTAACCCCAGTAACACCCCTCTACACTCATTTACTAACCCCAGTAACACCACTCTACACTCATTCACTAACCCCAGTAACACCCCCTACACTCATTTACTAACCCCAGTAACACCCCTCTACACTCATTTACTAACCCCAGTAACGCCACGCTACACTCATTTACTAATCCCAGTAACACCCCTCTACACTCATTTACTAACCCCAGTAACACCCCTCTACACTCATTTACTAACCCCAGTAACACCCCTCTACACTCATTTACTAACCCCAGTAACACCCCTCTACACTCATTTACTAACCCCAGTTACACCCCTCTACACTCATTTACTAACCCCAGTTACACCCCTCTACACTCATTTACTAACCCCAGTAACACCACTCTACACTCATTTACTAACTCCAGTAACACCACTCTACACTCATTTACTAATCCCAGTAACACCCCTCTACACTCATGTTCTATGCCCAGTAACACCCCTCTACACTCATTTACTAACCCCAGTTACACCCTTCTATGTATATTTACCAATCCCAGTAAGACCACTCTACACTAATTTACTAATCCCAGTAACATCTGACTACATTCATTTACCAATCCCAGTAACATCTGTCTACATTCATTTACCAATCCTAGTAACACCACTCTACATTCATTTACTAATCCCAGTAACACCACTCTAAACTCATTTACTAATCCCAGTAACACCCTCTACGCTCATTTACTAATCCCAGTAACACAACTCTACACTCATTTACTAATCCCAGTAACGCCACTCTACACTAATTTACTAATCCCAGTAACATCCGTCTACACTCATTTACCAATCCTAGTAACACTACTCTACACTCATTTGCTAATCCCAGTAATGCCACTCTACACTCATTTACTAATCTCAGTAACACCCTTCTACACTCATTTACTAATCCCAGTAACACCACTCTACACTCATATACTAATCCCAGTAACGCCACTCTACACTCATTTACTAATCCCAGTAACGCCACTCTACACTCATTTACTAATCCCAGTAACGCCACTCTACACTCATTTACTAACCCCAGTAACACCCCTCTACACTCATTTACTAACCCCAGTTACACCCTTCTATGTATATTTACCAATACCAGTAACACCACTCTACACTAATTTACTAATCCCAGTAACATCTGACTACATTCATTTACCAATCCCAGTAACATCCGTCTACATTCATTTACCAATCCTAGTAACACCCCTCTACACTCATGTACTAACCCCAGTAACACCCCTCTACACTCATTTACTAATCCCAGTAACACCCCTCTACACTCATTTACTAACTCCAATAACACCACTCTACACTCATTTACTAACTCCAGTAACACCACTCTACACTCATTTACTAATCCCAGTAACACCCCTCTACACTCATTTACTAACCCCAGTAACACCACTCTACACTCATTTACTAACCCCAGTAACACCACTCTACACTCATTTACTAACTCCAGTAACACCACTCTACACTCATTTACTAACTCCAGTAACACCACTCTACACTCATTTACTAACCCCAGTAACACCCCTCTACACTCATTTCCTAACCCCAGTAACACCCCTCTACACTCATTTACTAACCCTAGTAACGCCCCTCTACACTCATTTACTAATCCCAGTAACGCCACTCTACACTCATTTACTAATCCCAGTAACGCCACTCTACACTCATTTACTAATCCCAGTAACGCCACTCTACACTCATTTACTAATCCCAGTAACGCCACTCTACACTCATTTACTAACCCCAGTAACACCCCTCTACACTCATTTACTAACCCCAGTTACACCCTTCTATGTATATTTACCAATACCAGTAACACCACTCTACACTAATTTACTAATCCCAGTAACATCTGACTACATTCATTTACCAATCCCAGTAACATCCGTCTACATTCATTTACCAATCCTAGTAACACCCCTCTACACTCATGTACTAACCCCAGTAACACCCCTCTACACTCATTTACTAATCCCAGTAACACCCCTCTACACTCATTTACTAACTCCAATAACACCACTCTACACTCATTTACTAACTCCAGTAACACCACTCTACACTCATTTACTAATCCCAGTAACACCCCTCTACACTCATTTAGTAACCCCAGTAACACCACTCTACACTCATTTACTAACCCCAGTAACACCACTCTACACTCATTTACTAACTCCAGTAACACCACTCTACACTCATTTACTAACTCCAGTAACACCACTCTACACTCATTTACTAACTCCAGTAACACCCCTCTACACTCATTTCCTAACCCCAGTAACACCCCTCTACACTCATTTACTAACCCTAGTAACACCCCTCTACACTCATTTACTAATCCCAGTAACACCACTCTACACTCATGTACTAACCCCAATAACACCCCTCTACACTCATTTACTAACCCCAGTAACACCCCTCTACACTCATTTACTAATCCCAGTAACACCACTCTACACTCATGTACTAACCCCAGTAACACCCCTCTACACTCATTTACTAATCCCAGTAACACCCCTCTACACTCATTTACTAACTCCAGTAACACCACTCTACACTCATTTACTAACCCCAGTAACGCCAATCTACACTCATTTACTAACTCCAGTAACGCCACTCTACACTCATTTACTAACCCCAGTAACGCCAATCTACACTCATTTACTAATCCCAGTAACGCCAATCTACACTCATTTACTAATCCCAGTAACGCCACTCTACACTCATTTACTAATCCCAGTAACGCCACTCTACACTCATTTACTAACCCCAGTAACGCCCCTCTACACTCATTTACTAACCCTAGTAACACCCCTCTACACTCATTTACTAATCCCAGTAACACCACTCTACACTCATGTACTAACCCCAATAACACCCCTCTACACTCATTTACTAACCCCAGTAACACCCCTCTACACTCATTTACTAATCCCAGTAACACCACTCTACACTCATGTACTAACCCCAGTAACACCCCTCTACACTCATTTACTAATCCCAGTAACACCCCTCTACACTCATTTACTAACTCCAGTAACACCACTCTACACTCATTTACTAACCCCAGTAACGCCAATCTACACTCATTTACTAACTCCAGTAACGCCACTCTACACTCATTTACTAACCCCAGTAACGCCAATCTACACTCATTTACTAATCCCAGTAACGCCAATCTACACTCATTTACTAATCCCAGTAACGCCACTCTACACTCATTTACTAATCCCAGTAACGCCACTCTACACTCATTTACTAACCCCAGTAACACCCCTCTACACTCATTTACTAACCCCAGTAACACCCCTCTACACTCATTTACTAATCCCAGTAACACCAATCTACACTCATTTACTAACCCCAGTAACACCCCTCTACACTCATTTACTAACCCCAGTAACACCACTCTACACTCATTCACTAACCCCAGTAACACCCCCTACACTCATTTACTAACCCCAGTAACACCCCTCTACACTCATTTACTAACCCCAGTAACGCCACGCTACACTCATTTACTAATCCCAGTAACACCCCTCTACACTCATTTACTAACCCCAGTAACACCCCTCTACACTCATTTACTAACCCCAGTAACACCCCTCTACACTCATTTACTAACCCCAGTAACACCCCTCTACACTCATTTACTAACCCCAGTTACACCCCTCTACACTCATTTACTAACCCCAGTAACACCACTCTACACTCATTTACTAACTCCAGTAACACCACTCTACACTCATTTACTAATCCCAGTAACACCCCTCTACACTCATGTTCTATGCCCAGTAACACCCCTCTACACTCATTTACTAACCCCAGTTACACCCTTCTATGTATATTTACCAATCCCAGTAAGACCACTCTACACTAATTTACTAATCCCAGTAACATCTGACTACATTCATTTACCAATCCCAGTAACATCTGTCTACATTCATTTACCAATCCTAGTAACACCACTCTACATTCATTTACTAATCCCAGTAACACCACTCTAAACTCATTTACTAATCCCAGTAACACCCTCTACGCTCATTTACTAATCCCAGTAACACAACTCTACACTCATTTACTAATCCCAGTAACGCCACTCTACACTAATTTACTAATCCCAGTAACATCCGTCTACACTCATTTACCAATCCTAGTAACACTACTCTACACTCATTTGCTAATCCCAGTAATGCCACTCTACACTCATTTACTAATCTCAGTAACACCCTTCTACACTCATTTACTAATCCCAGTAACACCACTCTACACTCATTTACTAATCCCAGTAACGCCACTCTACACTCATTTACTAATCCCAGTAACGCCACTCTACACTCATTTACTAATCCCAGTAACGCCACTCTACACTCATTTACTAACCCCAGTAACACCCCTCTACACTCATTTACTAACCCCAGTTACACCCTTCTATGTATATTTACCAATACCAGTAACACCACTCTACACTAATTTACTAATCCCAGTAACATCTGACTACATTCATTTACCAATCCCAGTAACATCCGTCTACATTCATTTACCAATCCTAGTAACACCCCTCTACACTCATGTACTAACCCCAGTAACACCCCTCTACACTCATTTACTAACTCCAATAACACCACTCTACACTCATTTACTAACTCCAGTAACACCACTCTACACTCATTTACTAATCCCAGTAACACCCCTCTACACTCATTTAGTAACCCCAGTAACACCACTCTACACTCATTTACTAACCCCAGTAACACCACTCTACACTCATTTACTAACTCCAGTAACACCACTCTACACTCATTTACTAACTCCAGTAACACCACTCTACACTCATTTACTAATCCCAGTAACACCCCTCTACACTCATTTACTAACCCCAGTAACACCCCTCTACACTCATTTACTAACCCCAGTAACATCTGACTACATTCATTTACCAATCCCAGTAACATCCTTCTACATTCATTTACCAATCCTAGTAACGCCCCTCTACACTCATGTACTAACCCCAGTAACGCCCCTCTACACTCATTTACTAATCCCAGTAACGCCACTCTACACTCATTTACTAACTCCAGTAACACCACTCTACACTCATTTACTAACTCCAGTAACACCACTCTACACTCATTTACTAACTCCAGTAACACCACTCTACACTCATTTACTAACTCCAGTAACACCACTCTACACTCATTTACTAACTCCAGTAACACCACTCTACACTCATTTACTAATCCCAGTAACACCCCTCTACACTCATTTACTAACCCCAGTAACACCAATCTACACTCATTTACTAACCCCAGTAACACCAATCTACACTCATTTACTAACCCCAGTAACACCCCTCTACACTCATTTACTAACCCCAGTAACACCCCTCTACACTCATTTACTAACCCCAGTAACACCCCTCTACACTCATTTACTAACCCCAGTAACATCCCTCTACACTCATTTACTAACCCCAGTAACACCCCTCTACACTCATTTACTAACTCCAGTAACGCCCCTCTACACTCATTTACTAACTCCAATAACACCACTCTACACTCATTTACTAACTCCAGTAACACCACTCTACACTCATTTACTAACTCCAGTAACACCACTCTACACTCATTTACTAATCCCAGTAACACCCCTCTACACTCATTTACTAACCCCAGTAACACCAATCTACACTCATTTACTAACCCCAGTAACACCAATCTACACTCATTTACTAACCCCAGTAACACCCCTCTACACTCATTTACTAACCCCAGTAACACCCCTCTACACTCATTTACTAACCCCAGTAACACCCCTCTACACTCATTTACTAACCCCAGTAACATCCCTCTACACTCATTTACTAACCCCAGTAACACCCCTCTACACTCATTTACTAATCCCAGTAACACCACTCTACACTCATTTACTAATCCCAGTAACGCCACTCTACACTCATTTACTAATCCCAGTAACGCCACTCTACACTCATTTACTAATCCCAGTAACGCCACTCTACACTCATTTACTAATCCCAGTAACGCCACTCTACACTCATTTACTAACCCCAGTAACACCCCTCTACACTCATTTACTAACCCCAGTTACACCCTTCTATGTATATTTACCAATACCAGTAACACCACTCTACACTAATTTACTAATCCCAGTAACATCTGACTACATTCATTTACCAATCCCAGTAACATCCGTCTACATTCATTTACCAATCCTAGTAACACCCCTCTACACTCATGTACTAACCCCAGTAACACCCCTCTACACTCATTTACTAACTCCAATAACACCACTCTACACTCATTTACTAACTCCAGTAACACCACTCTACACTCATTTACTAATCCCAGTAACACCCCTCTACACTCATTTACTAACCCCAGTAACACCCCTCTACACTCATTTACTAACCCCAGTAACATCTGACTACATTCATTTACCAATCCCAGTAACATCCTTCTACATTCATTTACCAATCCTAGTAACACCCCTCTACACTCATGTACTAACCCCAGTAACGCCCCTCTACACTCATTTACTAACCCCAGTAACACCCCTCTACACTCATTTACTAACTCCAGTAACGCCCCTCTACACTCATTTACTAACTCCAATAACACCACTCTACACTCATTTACTAACTCCAGTAACACCACTCTACACTCATTTACTAACTCCAGTAACACCACTCTACACTCATTTACTAATCCCAGTAACACCCCTCTACACTCATTTACTAACCCCAGTAACACCAATCTACACTCATTTACTAACCCCAGTAACACCAATCTACACTCATTTACTAACCCCAGTAACACCCCTCTACACTCATTTACTAACCCCAGTAACACCCCTCTACACTCATTTACTAACCCCAGTAACACCCCTCTACACTCATTTACTAACCCCAGTAACATCCCTCTACACTCATTTACTAACCCCAGTAACACCCCTCTACACTCATTTACTAACCCCAGTAACACCCCTCTACACTCATTTACTAACCCTAGTAACACCCCTCTACACTCATTTACTAATCCCAGTAACACCACTCTACACTCATGTACTAACCCCAATAACACCCCTCTACACTCATTTACTAACCCCAGTAACACCCCTCTACACTCATTTACTAATCCCAGTAACACCACTCTACACTCATGTACTAACCCCAGTAACACCCCTCTACACTCATTTACTAATCCCAGTAACACCCCTCTACACTCATTTACTAACTCCAGTAACACCACTCTACACTCATTTACTAACCCCAGTAACGCCAATCTACACTCATTTACTAACTCCAGTAACGCCACTCTACACTCATTTACTAACCCCAGTAACGCCAATCTACACTCATTTACTAATCCCAGTAACGCCAATCTACACTCATTTACTAATCCCAGTAACGCCACTCTACACTCATTTACTAATCCCAGTAACGCCACTCTACACTCATTTACTAACCCCAGTAACACCCCTCTACACTCATTTACTAACCCCAGTAACACCCCTCTACACTCATTTACTAATCCCAGTAACACCAATCTACACTCATTTACTAACCCCAGTAACACCCCTCTACACTCATTTACTAACCCCAGTAACACCACTCTACACTCATTCACTAACCCCAGTAACACCCCCTACACTCATTTACTAACCCCAGTAACACCCCTCTACACTCATTTACTAACCCCAGTAACGCCACGCTACACTCATTTACTAATCCCAGTAACACCCCTCTACACTCATTTACTAACCCCAGTAACACCCCTCTACACTCATTTACTAACCCCAGTAACACCCCTCTACACTCATTTACTAACCCCAGTAACACCCCTCTACACTCATTTACTAACCCCAGTTACACCCCTCTACACTCATTTACTAACCCCAGTTACACCCCTCTACACTCATTTACTAACCCCAGTAACACCACTCTACACTCATTTACTAACTCCAGTAACACCACTCTACACTCATTTACTAATCCCAGTAACACCCCTCTACACTCATGTTCTATGCCCAGTAACACCCCTCTACACTCATTTACTAACCCCAGTTACACCCTTCTATGTATATTTACCAATCCCAGTAAGACCACTCTACACTAATTTACTAATCCCAGTAACATCTGACTACATTCATTTACCAATCCCAGTAACATCTGTCTACATTCATTTACCAATCCTAGTAACACCACTCTACATTCATTTACTAATCCCAGTAACACCACTCTAAACTCATTTACTAATCCCAGTAACACCCTCTACGCTCATTTACTAATCCCAGTAACACAACTCTACACTCATTTACTAATCCCAGTAACGCCACTCTACACTAATTTACTAATCCCAGTAACATCCGTCTACACTCATTTACTAATCTCAGTAACACCCTTCTACACTCATTTACTAATCCCAGTAACACCACTCTACACTCATTTACTAATCCCAGTAACGCCACTCTACACTCATTTACTAATCCCAGTAACGCCACTCTACACTCATTTACTAATCCCAGTAACGCCACTCTACACTCATTTACTAACCCCAGTAACACCCCTCTACACTCATTTACTAACCCCAGTTACACCCTTCTATGTATATTTACCAATACCAGTAACACCACTCTACACTAATTTACTAATCCCAGTAACATCTGACTACATTCATTTACCAATCCCAGTAACATCCGTCTACATTCATTTACCAATCCTAGTAACACCCCTCTACACTCATGTACTAACCCCAGTAACACCCCTCTACACTCATTTACTAATCCCAGTAACACCCCTCTACACTCATTTACTAACTCCAATAACACCACTCTACACTCATTTACTAACTCCAGTAACACCACTCTACACTCATTTACTAATCCCAGTAACACCCCTCTACACTCATTTAGTAACCCCAGTAACACCACTCTACACTCATTTACTAACCCCAGTAACACCACTCTACACTCATTTACTAACTCCAGTAACACCACTCTACACTCATTTACTAACTCCAGTAACACCACTCTACACTCATTTACTAACCCCAGTAACACCCCTCTACACTCATTTCCTAACCCCAGTAACGCCCCTCTACACTCATTTACTAACCCTAGTAACGCCCCTCTACACTCATTTACTAATCCCAGTAACGCCACTCTACACTCATTTACTAATCCCAGTAACGCCACTCTACACTCATTTACTAATCCCAGTAACGCCACTCTACACTCATTTACTAATCCCAGTAACGCCACTCTACACTCATTTACTAACCCCAGTAACACCCCTCTACACTCATTTACTAACCCCAGTTACACCCTTCTATGTATATTTACCAATACCAGTAACACCACTCTACACTAATTTACTAATCCCAATAACATCTGACTACATTCATTTACCAATCCCAGTAACATCCGTCTACATTCATTTACCAATCCTAGTAACACCCCTCTACACTCATGTACTAACCCCAGTAACACCCCTCTACACTCATTTACTAATCCCAGTAACACCCCTCTACACTCATTTACTAACTCCAATAACACCACTCTACACTCATTTACTAACTCCAGTAACACCACTCTACACTCATTTACTAATCCCAGTAACACCCCTCTACACTCATTTAGTAACCCCAGTAACACCACTCTACACTCATTTACTAACCCCAGTAACACCACTCTACACTCATTTACTAACTCCAGTAACACCACTCTACACTCATTTACTAACTCCAGTAACACCACTCTACACTCATTTACTAACTCCAGTAACACCACTCTACACTCATTTACTAACCCCAGTAACACCCCTCTACACTCATTTCCTAACCCCAGTAACACCCCTCTACACTCATTTCCTAACCCCAGTAACACCCCTCTACACTCATTTACTAACCCTAGTAACACCCCTCTACACTCATTTACTAATCCCAGTAACACCACTCTACACTCATGTACTAACCCCAATAACACCCCTCTACACTCATTTACTAACCCCAGTAACACCCCTCTACACTCATTTACTAATCCCAGTAACACCACTCTACACTCATGTACTAACCCCAGTAACACCCCTCTACACTCATTTACTAATCCCAGTAACACCCCTCTACACTCATTTACTAACTCCAGTAACACCACTCTACACTCATTTACTAACCCCAGTAACGCCAATCTACACTCATTTACTAACTCCAGTAACGCCACTCTACACTCATTTACTAACCCCAGTAACGCCAATCTACACTCATTTACTAATCCCAGTAACGCCAATCTACACTCATTTACTAATCCCAGTAACGCCACTCTACACTCATTTACTAATCCCAGTAACGCCACTCTACACTCATTTACTAACCCCAGTAACGCCCCTCTACACTCATTTACTAACCCTAGTAACACCCCTCTACACTCATTTACTAATCCCAGTAACACCACTCTACACTCATGTACTAACCCCAATAACACCCCTCTACACTCATTTACTAACCCCAGTAACACCCCTCTACACTCATTTACTAATCCCAGTAACACCACTCTACACTCATGTACTAACCCCAGTAACACCCCTCTACACTCATTTACTAATCCCAGTAACACCCCTCTACACTCATTTACTAACTCCAGTAACACCACTCTACACTCATTTACTAACCCCAGTAACGCCAATCTACACTCATTTACTAACTCCAGTAACGCCACTCTACACTCATTTACTAACCCCAGTAACGCCAATCTACACTCATTTACTAATCCCAGTAACGCCAATCTACACTCATTTACTAATCCCAGTAACGCCACTCTACACTCATTTACTAATCCCAGTAACGCCACTCTACACTCATTTACTAACCCCAGTAACACCCCTCTACACTCATTTACTAACCCCAGTAACACCCCTCTACACTCATTTACTAATCCCAGTAACACCAATCTACACTCATTTACTAACCCCAGTAACACCCCTCTACACTCATTTACTAACCCCAGTAACACCACTCTACACTCATTCACTAACCCCAGTAACACCCCCTACACTCATTTACTAACCCCAGTAACACCCCTCTACACTCATTTACTAACCCCAGTAACGCCACGCTACACTCATTTACTAATCCCAGTAACACCCCTCTACACTCATTTACTAACCCCAGTAACACCCCTCTACACTCATTTACTAACCCCAGTAACACCCCTCTACACTCATTTACTAACCCCAGTAACACCCCTTTACACTCATTTACTAACCCCAGTTACACCCCTCTACACTCATTTACTAACCCCAGTAACACCACTCTACACTCATTTACTAACTCCAGTAACACCACTCTACACTCATTTACTAATCCCAGTAACACCCCTCTACACTCATGTTCTATGCCCAGTAACACCCCTCTACACTCATTTACTAACCCCAGTTACACCCTTCTATGTATATTTACCAATCCCAGTAAGACCACTCTACACTAATTTACTAATCCCAGTAACATCTGACTACATTCATTTACCAATCCCAGTAACATCTGTCTACATTCATTTACCAATCCTAGTAACACCACTCTACATTCATTTACTAATCCCAGTAACACCACTCTAAACTCACTTACTAATCCCAGTAACACCCTCTACGCTCATTTACTAATCCCAGTAACACAACTCTACACTCATTTACTAATCCCAGTAACGCCACTCTACACTAATTTACTAATCCCAGTAACATCCGTCTACACTCATTTACCAATCCTAGTAACACTACTCTACACTCATTTGCTAATCCCAGTAATGCCACTCTACACTCATTTACTAATCTCAGTAACACCCTTCTACACTCATTTACTAATCCCAGTAACACCACTCTACACTCATTTACTAATCCCAGTAACGCCACTCTACACTCATTTACTAATCCCAGTAACGCCACTCTACACTCATTTACTAATCCCAGTAACGCCACTCTACACTCATTTACTAACCCCAGTAACACCCCTCTACACTCATTTACTAACCCCAGTTACACCCTTCTATGTATATTTACCAATACCAGTAACACCACTCTACACTAATTTACTAATCCCAGTAACATCTGACTACATTCATTTACCAATCCCAGTAACATCCGTCTACATTCATTTACCAATCCTAGTAACACCCCTCTACACTCATGTACTAACCCCAGTAACACCCCTCTACACTCATTTACTAACTCCAATAACACCACTCTACACTCATTTACTAACTCCAGTAACACCACTCTACACTCATTTACTAATCCCAGTAACACCCCTCTACACTCATTTAGTAACCCCAGTAACACCACTCTACACTCATTTACTAACCCCAGTAACACCACTCTACACTCATTTACTAACTCCAGTAACACCACTCTACACTCATTTACTAACTCCAGTAACACCACTCTACACTCATTTACTAACTCCAGTAACACCACTCTACACTCATTTACTAATCCCAGTAACACCCCTCTACACTCATTTACTAACCCCAGTAACACCCCTCTACACTCATTTACTAACCCCAGTAACATCTGACTACATTCATTTACCAATCCCAGTAACATCCTTCTACATTCATTTACCAATCCTAGTAACACCCCTCTACACTCATGTACTAACCCCAGTAACGCCCCTCTACACTCATTTACTAATCCCAGTAACGCCACTCTACACTCATTTACTAACTCCAGTAACACCACTCTACACTCATTTACTAACTCCAGTAACACCACTCTACACTCATTTACTAACTCCAGTAACACCACTCTACACTCATTTACTAACTCCAGTAACACCCCTCTACACTCATTTACTAACCCCAGTAACACCAATCTACACTCATTTACTAACCCCAGTAACACCAATCTACACTCATTTACTAACCCCAGTAACACCCCTCTACACTCATTTACTAACCCCAGTAACACCCCTCTACACTCATTTACTAACCCCAGTAACACCCCTCTACACTCATTTACTAACCCCAGTAACATCCCTCTACACTCATTTACTAACCCCAGTAACACCCCTCTACACTCATTTACTAACTCCAGTAACGCCCCTCTACACTCATTTACTAACTCCAATAACACCACTCTACACTCATTTACTAACTCCAGTAACACCACTCTACACTCATTTACTAACTCCAGTAACACCACTCTACACTCATTTACTAATCCCAGTAACACCCCTCTACACTCATTTACTAACCCCAGTAACACCAATCTACACTCATTTACTAACCCCAGTAACACCAATCTACACTCATTTACTAACCCCAGTAACACCCCTCTACACTCATTTACTAACCCCAGTAACACCCCTCTACACTCATTTACTAACCCCAGTAACACCCCTCTACACTCATTTACTAACCCCAGTAACATCCCTCTACACTCATTTACTAACCCCAGTAACACCCCTCTACACTCATTTACTAATCCCAGTAACACCACTCTACACTCATTTACTAATCCCAGTAACGCCACTCTACACTCATTTACTAATCCCAGTAACGCCACTCTACACTCATTTACTAATCCCAGTAACGCCACTCTACACTCATTTACTAACCCCAGTAACACCCCTCTACACTCATTTACTAACCCCAGTTACACCCTTCTATGTATATTTACCAATACCAGTAACACCACTCTACACTAATTTACTAATCCCAGTAACATCTGACTACATTCATTTACCAATCCCAGTAACATCCGTCTACATTCATTTACCAATCCTAGTAACACCCCTCTACACTCATGTACTAACCCCAGTAACACCCCTCTACACTCATTTACTAACTCCAATAACACCACTCTACACTCATTTACTAACTCCAGTAACACCACTCTACACTCATTTACTAATCCCAGTAACACCCCTCTACACTCATTTAGTAACCCCAGTAACACCACTCTACACTCATTTACTAACCCCAGTAACACCACTCTACACTCATTTACTAACTCCAGTAACACCACTCTACACTCATTTACTAACTCCAGTAACACCACTCTACACTCATTTACTAACTCCAGTAACACCACTCTACACTCATTTACTAATCCCAGTAACACCCCTCTACACTCATTTACTAACCCCAGTAACACCCCTCTACACTCATTTACTAACCCCAGTAACATCTGACTACATTCATTTACCAATCCCAGTAACATCCTTCTACATTCATTTACCAATCCTAGTAACACCCCTCTACACTCATGTACTAACCCCAGTAACGCCCCTCTACACTCATTTACTAATCCCAGTAACGCCACTCTACACTCATTTACTAACTCCAGTAACACCACTCTACACTCATTTACTAACTCCAGTAACACCACTCTACACTCATTTACTAACTCCAGTAACACCACTCTACACTCATTTACTAATCCCAGTAACACCCCTCTACACTCATTTACTAACCCCAGTAACACCAATCTACACTCATTTACTAACCCCAGTAACACCAATCTACACTCATTTACTAACCCCAGTAACACCCCTCTACACTCATTTACTAACCCCAGTAACACCCCTCTACACTCATTTACTAACCCCAGTAACATCCCTCTACACTCATTTACTAACCCCAGTAACACCCCTCTACACTCATTTACTAACTCCAGTAACGCCCCTCTACACTCATTTACTAACTCCAATAACACCACTCTACACTCATTTACTAACTCCAGTAACACCACTCTACACTCATTTACTAACTCCAGTAACACCAATCTACACTCATTTACTAACCCCAGTAACACCAATCTACACTCATTTACTAACCCCAGTAACACCCCTCTACACTCATTTACTAACCCCAGTAACACCCCTCTACACTCATTTACTAACCCCAGTAACACCCCTCTACACTCATTTACTAACCCCAGTAACATCCCTCTACACTCATTTACTAACCCCAGTAACACCCCTCTACACTCATTTACTAACCCCAGTAACACCCCTCTACACTCATTTACTAACCCCAGTAACATCCCTCTACACTCATTTACTAACCCCAGTAACACCCCTCTACACTCATTTACTAACCCCAGTAACACCCCTCTACACTCATTTACTAACCCCAGTAACACCCCTCTACACTCATTTACTAACCCCAGTAACACCACTCTACACTCATTTACTAACCCCAGTAACACCACTCTACACTCATTTACTAACCCCAGTAACACCACTCTACACTCATTTACTAACCCCAATAACACCAATCTACACTCATTTACTAACCCCAGTAACACCAATCTACACTCATTTACTAACTCCAGTAACGCCACTCTACAGTCATTTACTAACCCCAGTAACGCCAATCTACACTCATTTACTAATCCCAGTAACGCCACTCTACACTCATTTACTAATCCCAGTAACGCCACTCTACACTCATTTACTAATCCCAGTAACAGCACTCTACACTCATTTACTAACCCCAGTAACACCACTCTACACTCATTTACTAACCCCAGTAACACCAATCTACACTCATTTACTAACCCCAGTAACACCCCTCTACACTCATTTCCTAACCCCAGTAACACCCCTCTACACTCATTTCCTAACCCCAGTAACACCCCTCTACACTCATTTACTAACCCTAGTAACTCCCCTCTACACTCATTTACTAATCCCAGTAACACCCCTCTACACTCATGTACTAACCCCAGTAACACCCCTCTACACTCATTTACTAACCCCAGTAACACCAATCTACACTCATTTACTAACTCCAGTAACGCCACTCTACAGTCATTTACTAACCCCAGTAACGCCAATCTACACTCATTTACTAATCCCAGTAACGCCACTCTACACTCATTTACTAATCCCAGTAACGCCACTCTACACTCATTTACTAATCCCAGTAACGCCACTCTACACTCATTTACTAATCCCAGTAACGCCACTCTTCACTCATTTACTAACTCCAGTAACACCCCTCTACACTCATTTACTAACTCCAATAACACCACTCTACACTCATTTACTAACTCCAGTAACACCACTCTACACTCATTTACTAACCCCAGTAACACCAATCTACACTCATTTACTAACCCCAGTAACACCACTCTACACTCATTTACTAACCCCAGTAACACCACTCTACACTCATTTACTAACCCCAGTAACACCAATCTACACTCATTTACTAACCCCAGTAACACCACTCTACACTCATTTACTAACTCCAGTAACACCCCTCTACACTCATTTACTAACCCCAGTAACACCCCTCTACACTCATTTACTAACCCCAGTATCACCCCTCTACACTCATTTACTAACCCCAGTAACACCACTCTACACTCATTTACTAACCCCAGTAACACCACTCTACACTCATTTACTAACCCCAGTAACACCCCTCTACACTCATGCACTGATCCCAGTAACACCCCTCTACACTCATTTACTAATCCCAGTAATGCCACTCTACACTCATTTACTAACCCCAGTTACACCCTTCTATGTATATTTACCAATCCTAGTAACACCACTCTAAACTCATTTACTAATCCCAGTAACACCCCTCTACACTCATTTACTAATCCCAGTAACACCAATCTACACTCATTTACTAACCCCAGTAACACCAATCTACACTCATTTACTAACCCCAGTATCACCCCTCTACACTCATTTACTAACCCCAGTAACACCACTCTACACTCATTTACTAACCCCAGTAACACCACTCTACACTCATTTACTAACCCCAGTAACACCCCTCTACACTCATGCACTGATCCCAGTAACACCCCTCTACACTCATTTACTAATCCCAGTAATGCCACTCTACACTCATTTACTAACCCCAGTTACACCCTTCTATGTATATTTACCAATCCTAGTAACACCACTCTAAACTCATTTACTAATCCCAGTAACACCCCTCTACACTCATTTCCTAACCCCAGTAACACCCCTCTACACTCATTTACTAACCCTAGTAACTCCCCTCTACACTCATTTACTAATCCCAGTAACACCCCTCTACACTCATGTACTAACCCCAGTAACACCCCTCTACACTCATTTACTAACCCCAGTAACACCAATCTACACTCATTTACTAACTCCAGTAACACCACTCTACCCTCATTTACTAACCCCAGTAACACCAATCTACACTCATTTACTAACCCCAGTAACACCACTCTACACTCATTTACTAACTCCAGTAACACCCCTCTACACTCATTTACTAACCCCAGTAACACCCCTCTACACTCATTTACTAACCCCAGTATCACCCCTCTACACTCATTTACTAACCCCAGTAACACCACTCTACACTCATTTACTAACCCCAGTAACACCACTCTACACTCATTTACTAACCCCAGTAACACCCCTCTACACTCATGCACTGATCCCAGTAACACCCCTCTACACTCATTTACTAATCCCAGTAATGCCACTCTACACTCATTTACTAACCCCAGTTACACCCTTCTATGTATATTTACCAATCCTAGTAACACCACTCTAAACTCATTTACTAATCCCAGTAACACCCCTCTACACTCATTTACTAATCCCAGTAACACCAATCTACACTCATTTACTAACCCCAGTAACACCAATCTACACTCATTTACTAATCCCAGTAACACCCCTCTACACTCATTTACTAACTCCAATAACACCACTCTACACTAATTTACTAACTCCAGTAACACCACTCTACACTCATTTACTAACCCCAGTAACACCAATCTACACTCATTTACTAACCCCAGTAACACCACTCTACACTCATTTACTAACTCCAGTAACACCCCTCTACACTCATTTACTAACCCCAGTAACACCCCTCTACACTCATTTACTAACCCCAGTATCACCCCTCTACACTCATTTACTAACCCCAGTAACACCACTCTACACTCATTTACTAACCCCAGTAACACCACTCTACACTCATTTACTAACCCCAGTAACACCCCTCTACACTCATGCACTGATCCCAGTAACACCCCTCTACACTCATTTACTAATCCCAGTAATGCCACTCTACACTCATTTACTAACCCCAGTTACACCCTTCTATGTATATTTACCAATCCTAGTAACACCACTCTAAACTCATTTACTAATCCCAGTAACACCCCTCTACACTCATTTACTAATCCCAGTAACACCAATCTACACTCATTTACTAACCCCAGTAACACCAATCTACACTCATTTACTAACCCGAGTAACACCCCTCTACACTCATTTACTAACCCCAGTAACAGCACTCTACACTCATTTACTAACCCCAGTAACACCACTCTACACTCATTTACTAACCCCAGTAACACCAATCTACACTCATTTACTAACCCCAGTAACACCCCTCTACACTCATTTCCTAACCCCAGTAACACCCCTCTACACTCATTTCCTAACCCCAGTAACACCCCTCTACACTCATTTCCTAACCCCAGTAACACCCCTCTACACTCATTTACTAACCCTAGTAACTCCCCTCTACACTCATTTACTAATCCCAGTAACACCCCTCTACACTCATGTACTAACCCCAGTAACACCCCTCTACACTCATTTACTAACCCCAGTAACACCAATCTACACTCATTTACTAACTCCAGTAACGCCACTCTACAGTCATTTACTAACCCCAGTAACGCCAATCTACACTCATTTACTAATCCCAGTAACGCCACTCTACACTCATTTACTAATCCCAGTAACGCCACTCTACACTCATTTACTAATCCCAGTAACGCCACTCTACACTCATTTACTAATCCCAGTAACGCCACTCTTCACTCATTTACTAACTCCAGTAACACCCCTCTACACTCATTTACTAACTCCAATAACACCACTCTACACTCATTTACTAACTCCAGTAACACCACTCTACACTCATTTACTAACCCCAGTAACACCAATCTACACTCATTTACTAACCCCAGTAACACCACTCTACACTCATTTACTAACCCCAGTAACACCCCTCTACACTCATTTACTAATCCCAGTAACACCCCTCTACACTCATTTACTAACTCCAATAACACCACTCTACACTCATTTACTAACCCCAGTAACACCACTCTACACTCATTTACTAACTCCAGTAACACCACTCTACACTCATTTACTAACCCCAGTAACACCAATCTACACTCATTTACTAACCCCAGTAACACCACTCTACACTCATTTACTAACTCCAGTAACACCCCTCTACACTCATTTACTAACCCCAGTAACACCCCTCTACACTCATTTACTAACCCCAGTATCACCCCTCTACACTCATTTACTAATCCCAGTAACACCACTCTACACTCATTTACTAATCCCAGTAACGCCACTCTACACTCATTTACTAATCCCAGTAACGCCCCTCTACACTCATTTACTAATCCCAGTAACGCCACTCTACACTCATTTACTAACCCCAGTAACGCCACTCTACACTCATTTACTAACTCCAGTAACGCCACTCTACACTCATTTACTAACTCCAGTAACGCCACTCTACACTCATTTACTAACCCCAGTAACACCAATCTACACTCATTTACTAACCCCAGTAACACCCCTCTACACTCATTTCCTAACCCCAGTAACACCCCTCTACACTCATTTCCTAACCCCAGTAACACCCCTCTACACTCATTTACTAACCCCAGTAACTCCCCTCTACACTCATTTACTAATCCCAGTAACACCCCTCTACACTCATGTACTAACCCCAGTAACACCCCTCTACACTCATTTACTAACCCCAGTAACACCAATCTACACTCATTTACTAACTCCAGTAACGCCACTCTACAGTCATTTACTAACCCCAGTAACGCCAATCTACACTCATTTACTAATCCCAGTAACGCCACTCTACACTCATTTACTAATCCCAGTAACGCCACTCTACACTCATTTACTAATCCCAGTAACGCCACTCTACACTCATTTACTAATCCCAGTAACGCCACTCTTCACTCATTTACTAATCCCAGTAACGCCACTCTACACTCATTTACTAATCCCAGTAACGCCACTCTACACTCATTTACTAACCCCAGTAACACCCCTCTACACTCATTTACTAACCCCAGTTACACCCTTCTATGCATATTTACCAATCCTAGTAACACCACTCTAAACTCATTTACTAATCCCAGTAACACCCCTCTACACTCATTTACTAATCCCAGTAACACCACTCTACACTCATTTACTAATCCCAGTAACGCCACTCTACACTCATTTACTAATCCCAGTAACGCCACTCTACACTCATTTACTAACCCCAGTAACACCCCTCTACACTCATTTACTAACCCCAGTTACACCCTTCTATGTATATTTACCAATCCCAGTAACACCACTCTACACTAATTTACTAATCCCAGTAACATCTGCCTACATTCATTTACCAATCCCAGTAACATCCGTCTACATTCATTTACCAATCCTAGTAACACCCCTCTACACTCATGTACTAACCCCAGTAACAGCCCTCTACACTCATTTACTAACTCCAATAACACCACTCTACACTCATTTACTAACTCCAGTAACACCACTCTACACTCATTTACTAACTCCAGTAACACCACTCTACACTCATTTACTAATCCCAGTAACACCCCTCTACACTCATTTACTAACCCCAGTAACACCCCTCTACACTCATTTCCTAACCCCAGTAACACCCCTCTACACTCATTTCCTAACCCCAGTAACACCCCTCTACACTCATTTACTAACCCCAGTAACACCAATCTACACTCATTTACTAACTCCAGTAACGCCACTCTACAGTCATTTACTAACCCCAGTAACGCCAATCTACACTCATTTACTAATCCCAGTAACGCCACTCTACACTCATTTACTAATCCCAGTAACGCCACTCTACACTCATTTACTAATCCCAGTAACGCCACTCTACACTCATTTACTAATCCCAGTAACGCCACTCTTCACTCATTTACTAACTCCAGTAACACCCCTCTACACTCATTTACTAACTCCAATAACACCACTCTACACTCATTTACTAACTCCAGTAACACCACTCTACACTCATTTACTAACCCCAGTAACACCAATCTACACTCATTTACTAACCCCAGTAACACCACTCTACACTCATTTACTAACTCCAGTAACACCCCTCTACACTCATTTACTAACCCCAGTAACACCCCTCTACACTCATTTACTAACCCCAGTATCACCCCTCTACACTCATTTACTAACCCCAGTAACACCACTCTACACTCATTTACTAACCCCAGTAACACCCCTCTACACTCATGCACTGATGCCAGTAACACCCCTCTACACTCATTTACTAATCCCAGTAATGCCACTCTACACTCATTTACTAACCCCAGTTACACCCTTCTATGCATATTTACCAATCCTAGTAACACCACTCTAAACTCATTTACTAATCCCAGTAACACCCCTCTACACTCATTTACTAATCCCAGTAACACCACTCTACACTCATTTACTAATCCCAGTAACGCCACTCTACACTCATTTACTAATCCCAGTAACGCCACTCTACACTCATTTACTAACCCCAGTTACACCCTTCTATGTATATTTACCAATCCCAGTAACACCACTCTACACTAATTTACTAATCCCAGTAACATCTGCCTACATTCATTTACCAATCCCAGTAACATCCGTCTACATTCATTTACCAATCCTAGTAACACCCCTCTACACTCATGTACTAACCCCAGTAACACCCCTCTACACTCATGTACTAACCCCAGTAACGCCACTCTACACTCATTTACTAATCCCAGTAACGCCACTCTACACTCATTTACTAACTCCAGTAACGCCACTCTACACTCATTTACTAACTCCAGTAACGCCACTCTACACTCATTTACTAACTCCAGTAACACCACTCTACACTCATTTACTAACCCCAGTAACACCACTCTACACTCATTTACTAACCCCAGTAACACCCCTCTACACTCATTTCCTAACCCCAGTAACACCCCTCTACACTCATTTCCTAACCCCAGTAACACCCCTCTACACTCATTTACTAACCCCAGTAACACCCCTCTACACTCATTTCCTAACCCCAGTAACACCCCTCTACACTCATTTACTAACCCTAGTAACACCCCTCTACACTCATTTACTAATCCCAGTAACACCACTCTACACTCATGTACTAACCCCAGTAACACCCCTCTACACTCATTTACTAACCCCAGTAACACCCCTCTACACTCATTTACTAACCTCAGTAACGCCAATCTACACTCATTTACTTACTCCAGTAACGCCACTCTACACTCATTTACTAACCCCAGTAATGCCAATCTACACTCATTTACTAATCCCAGTAACGCCACTCTACACTCATTTACTAATCCCAGTAACGCCACTCTACACTCATTTACTAATCCCAGTAACGCCACTCTACACTCATTTACTAACTCCAGTAACACCCCTCTACACTCATTTACTAACTCCAATAACACCACTCTACACTCATTTACTAACCCCAGTAACACCCCTCTACACTCATTTACTAACCCCAGTAACACCCCTCTACACTCATTTACTAACCCCAGTAACACCCCTCTACACTCATTTCCTAACCCCAGTAACACCCCTCTACACTCATTTCCTAACCCCAGTAACACCCCTCTACACTCATTTCCTAACCCCAGTAACACCCCTCTACACTCATTTATTAACCCCAGTAACACCAATCTACACTCATTTACTAACTCCAGTAACGCCACTCTACACTCATTTACTAACCCCAGTAACGCCAATCTACACTCATTTACTAATCCCAGTAACGCCACTCTACACTCATTTCCTAACCCCAGTAACACCCCTCTACACTCATTTCCTAACCCCAGAAACACCCCTCTACACTCATTTCCTAACCCCAGAAACACCCCTCTACACTCATTTACTAACCCCAGTAACACCAATCTACACTCATTTACTAACCCCAGTAACACCCCTCTACACTCATTTACTAACCCCAGTAACACCCCTCTACACTCATTTACTAACCCCAGTAACACCCCTCTACACTCATTTACTAACCCCAGTAACACCAATCTACACTCATTTACTAACTCCAGTAACGCCACTCTACAGTCATTTACTAACCCCAGTAACGCCAATCTACACTCATTTACTAATCCCAGTAACGCCACTCTACACTCATTTACTAATCCCAGTAACGCCACTCTACACTCATTTACTAATCCCAGTAACGCCACTCTTCACTCATTTACTAATCCCAGTAACGCCACTCTACACTCATTTACTAATCCCAGTAACGCCACTCTACACTCATTTACTAACCCCAGTAACACCCCTCTACACTCATTTACTAACCCCAGTTACACCCTTCTATGCATATTTACCAATCCTAGTAACACCACTCTAAACTCATTTACTAATCCCAGTAACACCCCTCTACACTCATTTACTAATCCCAGTAACACCACTCTACACTCATTTACTAATCCCAGTAACGCCACTCTACACTCATTTACTAATCCCAGTAACGCCACTCTACACTCATTTACTAACCCCAGTAACACCCCTCTACACTCATTTACTAACCCCAGTTACACCCTTCTATGTATATTTACCAATCCCAGTAACACCACTCTACACTAATTTACTAATCCCAGTAACATCTGCCTACATTCATTTACCAATCCCAGTAACATCCGTCTACATTCATTTACCAATCCTAGTAACACCCCTCTACACTCATGTACTAACCCCAGTAACAGCCCTCTACACTCATTTACTAACTCCAATAACACCACTCTACACTCATTTACTAACTCCAGTAACACCACTCTACACTCATTTACTAACTCCAGTAACACCACTCTACACTCATTTACTAATCCCAGTAACACCCCTCTACACTCATTTACTAACCCCAGTAACACCCCTCTACACTCATTTCCTAACCCCAGTAACACCCCTCTACACTCATTTACTAACCCCAGTAACACCAATCTACACTCATTTACTAACTCCAGTAACGCCACTCTACAGTCATTTACTAACCCCAGTAACGCCAATCTACACTCATTTACTAATCCCAGTAACGCCACTCTACACTCATTTACTAATCCCAGTAACGCCACTCTACACTCATTTACTAATCCCAGTAACGCCACTCTACACTCATTTACTAATCCCAGTAACGCCACTCTTCACTCATTTACTAACTCCAGTAACACCCCTCTACACTCATTTACTAACTCCAATAACACCACTCTACACTCATTTACTAACTCCAGTAACACCACTCTACACTCATTTACTAACCCCAGTAACACCAATCTACACTCATTTACTAACCCCAGTAACACCACTCTACACTCATTTACTAACTCCAGTAACACCCCTCTACACTCATTTACTAACCCCAGTAACACCCCTCTACACTCATTTACTAACCCCAGTATCACCCCTCTACACTCATTTACTAACCCCAGTAACACCACTCTACACTCATTTACTAACCCCAGTAACACCCCTCTACACTCATGCACTGATGCCAGTAACACCCCTCTACACTCATTTACTAATCCCAGTAATGCCACTCTACACTCATTTACTAACCCCAGTTACACCCTTCTATGCATATTTACCAATCCTAGTAACACCACTCTAAACTCATTTACTAATCCCAGTAACACCCCTCTACACTCATTTACTAATCCCAGTAACACCACTCTACACTCATTTACTAATCCCAGTAACGCCACTCTACACTCATTTACTAATCCCAGTAACGCCACTCTACACTCATTTACTAACCCCAGTTACACCCTTCTATGTATATTTACCAATCCCAGTAACACCACTCTACACTAATTTACTAATCCCAGTAACATCTGCCTACATTCATTTACCAATCCCAGTAACATCCGTCTACATTCATTTACCAATCCTAGTAACACCCCTCTACACTCATGTACTAACCCCAGTAACACCCCTCTACACTCATCTACTAACCCCAGTAACACCCCTCTACACTCATTTACTAACCCCAGTAACACCACTCTACACTCATTTACTAACTCCAATAACACCACTCTACACTCATTTACTAACCCCAGTAACACCCCTCTACACTCATTTACTAACCCCAGTAACACCCCTCTACACTCATTTACTAACCCCAGTAACATCCCTCTACACTCATTTACTAACCCCAGTAACACCCCTCTACACTCATTTACTAACTCCAGTAACGCCCCTCTACACTCATTTACTAACTCCAATAACACCACTCTACACTCATTTACTAACTCCAGTAACACCACTCTACACTCATTTACTAACTCCAGTAACACCAATCTACACTCATTTACTAACCCCAGTAACACCCCTCTACACTCATTTACTAACCCCAGTAACACCCCTCTACACTCATTTACTAACCCCAGTAACACCCCTCTACACTCATTTACTAACCCCAGTAACATCCCTCTACACTCATTTACTAACCCCAGTAACACCCCTCTACACTCATTTACTAACCCCAGTAACACCCCTCTACACTCATTTACTAACCCCAGTAACATCCCTCTACACTCATTTACTAACCCCAGTAACACCCCTCTACACTCATTTACTAACCCCAGTAACACCCCTCTACACTCATTTACTAACCCCAGTAACACCCCTCTACACTCATTTACTAACCCCAGTAACACCACTCTACACTCATTTACTAACCCCAGTAACACCACTCTACACTCATTTACTAACCCCAGTAACACCACTCTACAGTCATTTACTAACCCCAGTAACGCCAATCTACACTCATTTACTAATCCCAGTAACGCCACTCTACACTCATTTACTAATCCCAGTAACGCCACTCTACACTCATTTACTAATCCCAGTAACAGCACTCTACACTCATTTACTAACCCCAGTAACACCACTCTACACTCATTTACTAACCCCAGTAACACCAATCTACACTCATTTACTAACCCCAGTAACACCCCTCTACACTCATTTCCTAACCCCAGTAACACCCCTCTACACTCATTTCCTAACCCCAGTAACACCCCTCTACACTCATTTACTAACCCTAGTAACTCCCCTCTACACTCATTTACTAATCCCAGTAACACCCCTCTACACTCATGTACTAACCCCAGTAACACCCCTCTACACTCATTTACTAACCCCAGTAACACCAATCTACACTCATTTACTAACTCCAGTAACGCCACTCTACAGTCATTTACTAACCCCAGTAACGCCAATCTACACTCATTTACTAATCCCAGTAACGCCACTCTACACTCATTTACTAATCCCAGTAACGCCACTCTACACTCATTTACTAATCCCAGTAACGCCACTCTACACTCATTTACTAATCCCAGTAACGCCACTCTTCACTCATTTACTAACTCCAGTAACACCCCTCTACACTCATTTACTAACTCCAATAACACCACTCTACACTCATTTACTAACTCCAGTAACACCACTCTACACTCATTTACTAACCCCAGTAACACCAATCTACACTCATTTACTAACCCCAGTAACACCACTCTACACTCATTTACTAACCCCAGTAACACCACTCTACACTCATTTACTAACCCCAGTAACACCAATCTACACTCATTTACTAACCCCAGTAACACCACTCTACACTCATTTACTAACTCCAGTAACACCCCTCTACACTCATTTACTAACCCCAGTAACACCCCTCTACACTCATTTACTAACCCCAGTATCACCCCTCTACACTCATTTACTAACCCCAGTAACACCACTCTACACTCATTTACTAACCCCAGTAACACCACTCTACACTCATTTACTAACCCCAGTAACACCCCTCTACACTCATGCACTGATCCCAGTAACACCCCTCTACACTCATTTACTAATCCCAGTAATGCCACTCTACACTCATTTACTAACCCCAGTTACACCCTTCTATGTATATTTACCAATCCTAGTAACACCACTCTAAACTCATTTACTAATCCCAGTAACACCCCTCTACACTCATTTACTAATCCCAGTAACACCAATCTACACTCATTTACTAACCCCAGTAACACCAATCTACACTCATTTACTAATCCCAGTAACACCCCTCTACACTCATTTACTAACTCCAATAACACCACTCTACACTAATTTACTAACTCCAGTAACACCACTCTACACTCATTTACTAACCCCAGTAATACCAATCTACACTCATTTACTAACCCCAGTAACACCACTCTACACTCATTTACTAACTCCAGTAACACCCCTCTACACTCATTTACTAACCCCAGTAACACCCCTCTACACTCATTTACTAACCCCAGTATCACCCCTCTACACTCATTTACTAACCCCAGTAACACCACTCTACACTCATTTACTAACCCCAGTAACACCACTCTACACTCATTTACTAACCCCAGTAACACCCCTCTACACTCATGCACTGATCCCAGTAACACCCCTCTACACTCATTTACTAATCCCAGTAATGCCACTCTACACTCATTTACTAACCCCAGTTACACCCTTCTATGTATATTTACCAATCCTAGTAACACCACTCTAAACTCATTTACTAATCCCAGTAACACCCCTCTACACTCATTTCCTAACCCCAGTAACACCCCTCTACACTCATTTACTAACCCTAGTAACTCCCCTCTACACTCATTTACTAATCCCAGTAACACCCCTCTACACTCATGTACTAACCCCAGTAACACCCCTCTACACTCATTTACTAACCCCAGTAACACCAATCTACACTCATTTACTAACTCCAGTAACACCACTCTACCCTCATTTACTAACCCCAGTAACACCAATCTACACTCATTTACTAACCCCAGTAACACCACTCTACACTCATTTACTAACTCCAGTAACACCCCTCTACACTCATTTACTAACCCCAGTAACACCCCTCTACACTCATTTACTAACCCCAGTATCACCCCTCTACACTCATTTACTAACCCCAGTAACACCACTCTACACTCATTTACTAACCCCAGTAACACCACTCTACACTCATTTACTAACCCCAGTAACACCCCTCTACACTCATGCACTGATCCCAGTAACACCCCTCTACACTCATTTACTAATCCCAGTAATGCCACTCTACACTCATTTACTAACCCCAGTTACACCCTTCTATGTATATTTACCAATCCTAGTAACACCACTCTAAACTCATTTACTAATCCCAGTAACACCCCTCTACACTCATTTACTAATCCCAGTAACACCAATCTACACTCATTTACTAACCCCAGTAACACCAATCTACACTCATTTACTAATCCCAGTAACACCCCTCTACACTCATTTACTAACTCCAATAACACCACTCTACACTAATTTACTAACTCCAGTAACACCACTCTACACTCATTTACTAACCCCAGTAACACCAATCTACACTCATTTACTAACCCCAGTAACACCACTCTACACTCATTTACTAACTCCAGTAACACCCCTCTACACTCATTTACTAACCCCAGTAACACCCCTCTACACTCATTTACTAACCCCAGTATCACCCCTCTACACTCATTTACTAACCCCAGTAACACCACTCTACACTCATTTACTAACCCCAGTAACACCACTCTACACTCATTTACTAACCCCAGTAACACCCCTCTACACTCATGCACTGATCCCAGTAACACCCCTCTACACTCATTTACTAATCCCAGTAATGCCACTCTACACTCATTTACTAACCCCAGTTACACCCTTCTATGTATATTTACCAATCCTAGTAACACCACTCTAAACTCATTTACTAATCCCAGTAACACCCCTCTACACTCATTTACTAATCCCAGTAACACCAATCTACACTCATTTACTAACCCCAGTAACACCAATCTACACTCATTTACTAACCCGAGTAACACCCCTCTACACTCATTTACTAACCCCAGTAACAGCACTCTACACTCATTTACTAACCCCAGTAACACCACTCTACACTCATTTACTAACCCCAGTAACACCAATCTACACTCATTTACTAACCCCAGTAACACCCCTCTACACTCATTTCCTAACCCCAGTAACACCCCTCTACACTCATTTCCTAACCCCAGTAACACCCCTCTACACTCATTTCCTAACCCCAGTAACACCCCTCTACACTCATTTACTAACCCTAGTAACTCCCCTCTACACTCATTTACTAATCCCAGTAACACCCCTCTACACTCATGTACTAACCCCAGTAACACCCCTCTACACTCATTTACTAACCCCAGTAACACCAATCTACACTCATTTACTAACTCCAGTAACGCCACTCTACAGTCATTTACTAACCCCAGTAACGCCAATCTACACTCATTTACTAATCCCAGTAACGCCACTCTACACTCATTTACTAATCCCAGTAACGCCACTCTACACTCATTTACTAATCCCAGTAACGCCACTCTACACTCATTTACTAATCCCAGTAACGCCACTCTACACTCATTTACTAATCCCAGTAACGCCACTCTTCACTCATTTACTAACTCCAGTAACACCCCTCTACACTCATTTACTAACTCCAATAACACCACTCTACACTCATTTACTAACTCCAGTAACACCACTCTACACTCATTTACTAACCCCAGTAACACCAATCTACACTCATTTACTAACCCCAGTAACACCACTCTACACTCATTTACTAACCCCAGTAACACCCCTCTACACTCATTTACTAATCCCAGTAACACCCCTCTACACTCATTTACTAACTCCAATAACACCACTCTACACTCATTTACTAACCCCAGTAACACCACTCTACACTCATTTACTAACTCCAGTAACACCACTCTACACTCATTTACTAACCCCAGTAACACCAATCTACACTCATTTACTAACCCCAGTAACACCACTCTACACTCATTTACTAACTCCAGTAACACCCCTCTACACTCATTTACTAACCCCAGTAACACCCCTCTACACTCATTTACTAACCCCAGTATCACCCCTCTACACTCATTTACTAATCCCAGTAACACCACTCTACACTCATTTACTAATCCCAGTAACGCCACTCTACACTCATTTACTAATCCCAGTAACACCCCTCTACACTCATTTACTAATCCCAGTAACGCCACTCTACACTCATTTACTAACCCCAGTAACGCCACTCTACACTCATTTACTAACTCCAGTAACGCCACTCTACACTCATTTACTAACTCCAGTAACGCCACTCTACACTCATTTACTAACCCCAGTAACACCAATCTACACTCATTTACTAACCCCAGTAACACCCCTCTACACTCATTTCCTAACCCCAGTAACACCCCTCTACACTCATTTCCTAACCCCAGTAACACCCCTCTACACTCATTTACTAACCCCAGTAACTCCCCTCTACACTCATTTACTAATCCCAGTAACACCCCTCTACACTCATGTACTAACCCCAGTAACACCCCTCTACACTCATTTACTAACCCCAGTAACACCAATCTACACTCATTTACTAACTCCAGTAACGCCACTCTACAGTCATTTACTAACCCCAGTAACGCCAATCTACACTCATTTACTAATCCCAGTAACGCCACTCTACACTCATTTACTAATCCCAGTAACGCCACTCTACACTCATTTACTAATCCCAGTAACGCCACTCTACACTCATTTACTAATCCCAGTAACGCCACTCTTCACTCATTTACTAATCCCAGTAACGCCACTCTACACTCATTTACTAATCCCAGTAACGCCACTCTACACTCATTTACTAACCCCAGTAACACCCCTCTACACTCATTTACTAACCCCAGTTACACCCTTCTATGCATATTTACCAATCCTAGTAACACCACTCTAAACTCATTTACTAATCCCAGTAACACCCCTCTACACTCATTTACTAATCCCAGTAACACCACTCTACACTCATTTACTAATCCCAGTAACGCCACTCTACACTCATTTACTAATCCCAGTAACGCCACTCTACACTCATTTACTAACCCCAGTAACACCCCTCTACACTCATTTACTAACCCCAGTTACACCCTTCTATGTATATTTACCAATCCCAGTAACACCACTCTACACTAATTTACTAATCCCAGTAACATCTGCCTACATTCATTTACCAATCCCAGTAACATCCGTCTACATTCATTTACCAATCCTAGTAACACCCCTCTACACTCATGTACTAACCCCAGTAACAGCCCTCTACACTCATTTACTAACTCCAATAACACCACTCTACACTCATTTACTAACTCCAGTAACACCACTCTACACTCATTTACTAACTCCAGTAACACCACTCTACACTCATTTACTAATCCCAGTAACACCCCTCTACACTCATTTACTAACCCCAGTAACACCCCTCTACACTCATTTCCTAACCCCAGTAACACCCCTCTACACTCATTTACTAACCCCAGTAACACCAATCTACACTCATTTACTAACTCCAGTAACGCCACTCTACAGTCATTTACTAACCCCAGTAACGCCAATCTACACTCATTTACTAATCCCAGTAACGCCACTCTACACTCATTTACTAATCCCAGTAACGCCACTCTACACTCATTTACTAATCCCAGTAACGCCACTCTACACTCATTTACTAATCCCAGTAACGCCACTCTACACTCATTTACTAATCCCAGTAACGCCACTCTTCACTCATTTACTAACTCCAGTAACACCCCTCTACACTCATTTACTAACTCCAATAACACCACTCTACACTCATTTACTAACTCCAGTAACACCACTCTACACTCATTTACTAACCCCAGTAACACCAATCTACACTCATTTACTAACCCCAGTAACACCACTCTACACTCATTTACTAACTCCAGTAACACCCCTCTACACTCATTTACTAACCCCAGTAACACCCCTCTACACTCATTTACTAACCCCAGTATCACCCCTCTACACTCATTTACTAACCCCAGTAACACCACTCTACACTCATTTACTAATCCCAGTAATGCCACTCTACACTCATTTACTAACCCCAGTTACACCCTTCTATGCATATTTACCAATCCTAGTAACACCACTCTAAACTCATTTACTAATCCCAGTAACACCCCTCTACACTCATTTACTAATCCCAGTAACACCACTCTACACTCATTTACTAATCCCAGTAACGCCACTCTACACTCATTTACTAATCCCAGTAACGCCACTCTACACTCATTTACTAACCCCAGTTACACCCTTCTATGTATATTTACCAATCCCAGTAACACCACTCTACACTAATTTACTAATCCCAGTAACATCTGCCTACATTCATTTACCAATCCCAGTAACATCCGTCTACATTCATTTACCAATCCTAGTAACACCCCTCTACACTCATGTACTAACCCCAGTAACACCCCTCTACACTCATGTACTAACCCCAGTAACGCCACTCTACACTCATTTACTAATCCCAGTAACGCCACTCTACACTCATTTACTAACTCCAGTAACGCCACTCTACACTCATTTACTAATCCCAGTAACGCCACTCTACACTCATTTACTAACTCCAGTAACGCCACTCTACACTCATTTACTAACTCCAGTAACGCCACTCTACACTCATTTACTAACTCCAGTAACACCACTCTACACTCATTTACTAACCCCAGTAACACCACTCTACACTCATTTACTAACCCCAGTAACACCCCTCTACACTCATTTACTAACCCCAGTAACACCCCTCTACACTCATTTCCTAACCCCAGTAACACCCCTCTACACTCATTTACTAACCCCAGTAACACCCCTCTACACTCATTTCCTAACCCCAGTAACACCCCTCTACACTCATTTACTAACCCTAGTAACACCCCTCTACACTCATTTACTAATCCCAGTAACACCACTCTACACTCATGTACTAACCCCAGTAACACCCCTCTACACTCATTTACTAACCCCAGTAACACCCCTCTACACTCATTTACTAACCTCAGTAACGCCAATCTACACTCATTTACTTACTCCAGTAACGCCACTCTACACTCATTTACTAACCCCAGTAATGCCAATCTACACTCATTTACTAATCCCAGTAACGCCACTCTACACTCATTTACTAATCCCAGTAACGCCACTCTACACTCATTTACTAATCCCAGTAACGCCACTCTACACTCATTTACTAACTCCAGTAACACCCCTCTACACTCATTTACTAACTCCAATAACACCACTCTACACTCATTTACTAACCCCAGTAACACCCCTCTACACTCATTTACTAACCCCAGTAACACCCCTCTACACTCATTTACTAACCCCAGTAACACCCCTCTACACTCATTTCCTAACCCCAGTAACACCCCTCTACACTCATTTCCTAACCCCAGTAACACCCCTCTACACTCATTTCCTAACCCCAGTAACACCCCTCTACACTCATTTATTAACCCCAGTAACACCAATCTACACTCATTTACTAACTCCAGTAACGCCACTCTACACTCATTTACTAACCCCAGTAACGCCAATCTACACTCATTTACTAATCCCAGTAACGCCACTCTACACTCATTTCCTAACCCCAGTAACACCCCTCTACACTCATTTCCTAACCCCAGAAACACCCCTCTACACTCATTTCCTAACCCCAGAAACACCCCTCTACACTCATTTACTAACCCCAGTAACACCAATCTACACTCATTTACTAACCCCAGTAACACCCCTCTACACTCATTTACTAACCCCAGTAACACCCCTCTACACTCATTTACTAACCCCAGTAACACCCCTCTACACTCATTTACTAACCCCAGTAACACCAATCTACACTCATTTACTAACTCCAGTAACGCCACTCTACAGTCATTTACTAACCCCAGTAACGCCAATCTACACTCATTTACTAATCCCAGTAACGCCACTCTACACTCATTTACTAATCCCAGTAACGCCACTCTACACTCATTTACTAATCCCAGTAACGCCACTCTTCACTCATTTACTAATCCCAGTAACGCCACTCTACACTCATTTACTAATCCCAGTAACGCCACTCTACACTCATTTACTAACCCCAGTAACACCCCTCTACACTCATTTACTAACCCCAGTTACACCCTTCTATGCATATTTACCAATCCTAGTAACACCACTCTAAACTCATTTACTAATCCCAGTAACACCCCTCTACACTCATTTACTAATCCCAGTAACACCACTCTACACTCATTTACTAATCCCAGTAACGCCACTCTACACTCATTTACTAATCCCAGTAACGCCACTCTACACTCATTTACTAACCCCAGTAACACCCCTCTACACTCATTTACTAACCCCAGTTACACCCTTCTATGTATATTTACCAATCCCAGTAACACCACTCTACACTAATTTACTAATCCCAGTAACATCTGCCTACATTCATTTACCAATCCCAGTAACATCCGTCTACATTCATTTACCAATCCTAGTAACACCCCTCTACACTCATGTACTAACCCCAGTAACAGCCCTCTACACTCATTTACTAACTCCAATAACACCACTCTACACTCATTTACTAACTCCAGTAACACCACTCTACACTCATTTACTAACTCCAGTAACACCACTCTACACTCATTTACTAATCCCAGTAACACCCCTCTACACTCATTTACTAACCCCAGTAACACCCCTCTACACTCATTTCCTAACCCCAGTAACACCCCTCTACACTCATTTACTAACCCCAGTAACACCAATCTACACTCATTTACTAACTCCAGTAACGCCACTCTACAGTCATTTACTAACCCCAGTAACGCCAATCTACACTCATTTACTAATCCCAGTAACGCCAGTCTACACTCATTTACTAATCCCAGTAACGCCACTCTACACTCATTTACTAATCCCAGTAACGCCACTCTACACTCATTTACTAATCCCAGTAACGCCACTCTTCACTCATTTACTAACTCCAGTAACACCCCTCTACACTCATTTACTAACTCCAATAACACCACTCTACACTCATTTACTAACTCCAGTAACACCACTCTACACTCATTTACTAACCCCAGTAACACCAATCTACACTCATTTACTAACCCCAGTAACACCACTCTACACTCATTTACTAACTCCAGTAACACCCCTCTACACTCATTTACTAACCCCAGTAACACCCCTCTACACTCATTTACTAACCCCAGTATCACCCCTCTACACTCATTTACTAACCCCAGTAACACCACTCTACACTCATTTACTAACCCCAGTAACACCCCTCTACACTCATGCACTGATGCCAGTAACACCCCTCTACACTCATTTACTAATCCCAGTAATGCCACTCTACACTCATTTACTAACCCCAGTTACACCCTTCTATGCATATTTACCAATCCTAGTAACACCACTCTAAACTCATTTACTAATCCCAGTAACACCCCTCTACACTCATTTACTAATCCCAGTAACACCACTCTACACTCATTTACTAATCCCAGTAACGCCACTCTACACTCATTTACTAATCCCAGTAACGCCACTCTACACTCATTTACTAACCCCAGTTACACCCTTCTATGTATATTTACCAATCCCAGTAACACCACTCTACACTAATTTACTAATCCCAGTAACATCTGCCTACATTCATTTACCAATCCCAGTAACATCCGTCTACATTCATTTACCAATCCTAGTAACACCCCTCTACACTCATGTACTAACCCCAGTAACACCCCTCTACACTCATGTACTAACCCCAGTAACGCCACTCTACACTCATTTACTAATCCCAGTAACGCCACTCTACACTCATTTACTAACTCCAGTAACGCCACTCTACACTCATTTACTAACTCCAGTAACGCCACTCTACACTCATTTACTAACTCCAGTAACACCACTCTACACTCATTTACTAACCCCAGTAACACCACTCTACACTCATTTACTAACCCCAGTAACACCCCTCTACACTCATTTACTAACCCCAGTAACACCCCTCTACACTCATTTACTAACCCCAGTAACACCCCTCTACACTCATTTCCTAACCCCAGTAACACCCCTCTACACTCATTTACTAACCCTAGTAACACCCCTCTACACTCATTTACTAATCCCAGTAACACCACTCTACACTCATGTACTAACCCCAGTAACACCCCTCTACACTCATTTACTAACCCCAGTAACACCCCTCTACACTCATTTACTAACCTCAGTAACGCCAATCTACACTCATTTACTTACTCCAGTAACGCCACTCTACACTCATTTACTAACCCCAGTAATGCCAATCTACACTCATTTACTAATCCCAGTAACGCCACTCTACACTCATTTACTAACCCCAGTAACACCCCTCTACACTCATTTACTAACCCCAGTAACACCAATCAACACTCATTTACTAACCCCAGTAACACCCCTCTACACTCATTTACTAACCCCAGTAACACCCCTCTACACTCATTTACTAATCCCAGTAACACCCCTCTACACTCATTTACTAACCCCAGTAACACCAATCTACACTCATTTACTAACCCCAGTAACACCAATCTACACTCATTTACTAACCCCAGTAACACCACTCTACACTCATTTACTAACCCCAGTAACACCCCTCTACACTCATTTACTAACCCCAGTAACACCAATCAACACTCATTTACTAACCCCAGTAACACCAATCAACACTCATTTACTAATCCCAGTAACACCCCTCTACACTCATTTACTAATCCCAGTAACACCACTCTACACTCATTTACTAATCCCAGTAACGCCACTCTACACTCATTTACTAATCCCAGTAACGCCACTCTACACTCATTTACTAACCCCAGTAACACCCCTCTACACTCATTTACTAACCCCAGTTACACCCTTCTATGTATATTTACCAATCCCAGTAACACCACTCTACACTAATTTACTAATCCCAGTAACATCTGCCTACATTCATTTACCAATCCCAGTAACATCCGTCTACATTCATTTACCAATCCTAGTAACACCCCTCTACACTCATGTACTAACCCCAGTAACACCCCTCTACACTCATGTACTAACCCCAGTAACGCCACTCTACACTCATTTACTAACTCCAGTAACGCCACTCTACACTCATTTACTAACTCCAGTAACGCCACTCTACACTCATTTACTAACTCCAGTAACGCCACTCTACACTCATTTACTAACTCCAGTAACGCCACTCTACACTCATTTACTAACCCCAGTAACACCACTCTACACTCATTTACTAACCCCAGTAACACCCCTCTACACTCATTTACTAACCCCAGTAACACCCCTCTACACTCATTTCCTAACCCCAGTAACACCCCTCTACACTCATTTACTAACCCCAGTAACACCCCTCTACACTCATTTCCTAACCCCAGTAACACCCCTCTACACTCATTTCCTAACCCCAGTAACACCCCTCTACACTCATTTACTAACCCTAGTAACACCCCTCTACACTCATTTACTAATCCCAGTAACACCACTCTACACTCATGTACTAACCCCAGTAACACCCCTCTACACTCATTTACTAACCCCAGTAACACCCCTCTACACTCATTTACTAACCCCAGTAACGCCAATCTACACTCATTTACTTACTCCAGTAACGCCACTCTACACTCATTTACTAACCCCAGTAATGCCAATCTACACTCATTTACTAATCCCAGTAACGCCACTCTACACTCATTTACTAATCCCAGTAACGCCACTCGACACTCATTTACTAATCCCAGTAACGCCACTCTTCACTCATTTACTAACTCCAGTAACACCCCTCTACACTCATTTACTAACTCCAATAACACCACTCTACACTCATTTACTAACCCCAGTAACACCCCTCTACACTCATTTACTAACCCCAGTAACACCCCTCTACACTCATTTCCTAACCCCAGTAACACCCCTCTACACTCATTTCCTAACCCCAGTAACACCCCTCTACACTCATTTCCTAACCCCAGTAACACCCCTCTACACTCATTTATTAACCCCAGTAACACCAATCTACACTCATTTACTAACTCCAGTAACGCCACTCTACACTCATTTACTAACCCCAGTAACGCCAATCTACACTCATTTACTAATCCCAGTAACGCCACTCTACACTCATTTCCTAACCCCAGTAACACCCCTCTACACTCATTTCCTAACCCCAGAAACACCCCTCTACACTCATTTACTAACCCCAGTAACACCAATCTACACTCATTTACTAACCCCAGTAACACCCCTCTACACTCATTTACTAACCCCAGTAACACCCCTCTACACTCATTTACTAACCCCAGTAACACCCCTCTACACTCATTTATTAACCCCAGTAACACCACTCTACACTCATTTACTAACCCCAGTAACACCACTCTACACTCATTTACTAACCCCAGTAACACCAATCTACACTCATTTACTAACCCCAGTAACACCAATCTACACTCATTTACTAACCCCAGTAACACCCCTCTACACTCATTTACTAACCCCAGTAACAGCACTCTACACTCATTTACTAACCCCAGTAACACCCCTCTACACTCATTTACTAACCCCAGTAACACCACTCTACACTCATTTACTAACCCCAGTAACACCAATCTACACTCATTTACTAACCCCAGTAACACCCCTCTACACTCATTTCCTAACCCCAGTAACACCCCTCTACACTCATTTCCTAACCCCAGTAACACCCCTCTACACTCATTTCCTAACCCCAGTAACACCCCTCTACACTCATTTCCTAACCCCAGTAACACCCCTCTACACTCATTTACTAACCCTAGTAACACCCCTCTACACTCATTTACTAATCCCAGTAACACCACTCTACACTCATGTACTAACCCCAGTAACTCCCCTCTACACTCATTTACTAACTCCAGTAACACCACTCTACACTCATTTACTAACCCCAGTAACGCCACTCTACACTCATTTACTAACCCCAGTAACGCCACTCTACACTCATTTACTAATCCCAGTAACGCCACTCTACACTCATTTACTAACCCCAGTAACACCCCTCTACACTCATTTACTAACCTCAGTAACACCACTCTACACTCATTTACTAACCCCAGTAACACCCCTCTACACTCATTTACTAACCCCAGTAACACCCCTCTACACTCATTTACTAATCCCAGTAACACCCCTCTACACTCATTTACTAATCCCAGTAACACCCCTCTACACTCATTTACTAACCCCAGTAACACCAATCTACACTCATTTACTAACCCCAGTAACACCAATCTACACTCATTTACTAACCCCAGTAACACCCCTCTACACTCATTTACTAATCCCAGTAACACCCCTCTACACTCATTTACTAACCCCAGTAACACCAATCTACACTCATTTACTAACCCCAGTAACACCAATCTACACTCATTTACTAACCCCAGTAACACCACTCTACACTCATTTACTAACCCCAGTAACACCCCTCTACACTCATTTACTAACCCCAGTAACACCAATCAACACTCATTTACTAACCCCAGTAACACCACTCTACACTCATTTACTAACCCCAGTAACACCCCTCTACACTCATTTACTAACCCCAGTAACACCCCTCTACACTCATTTATTAACCCCAGTAACACCACTCTACACTCATTTACTAACCCCAGTAACACCACTCTACACTCATTTACTAACCCCAGTAACACCAATCTACACTCATTTACTAACCCCAGTAACACCAATCTACACTCATTTACTAACCCCAGTAACACCCCTCTACACTCATTTACTAACCCCAGTAACAGCACTCTACACTCATTTACTCACCCCAGTAACACCCCTCTACACTCATTTACTAACCCCAGTAACACCACTCTACACTCATTTACTAACCCCAGTAACACCAATCTACACTCATTTA